>NC_035443.2:74878159-75178159 GCF_002127325.2 Helianthus annuus
TCTTTTGTGCGCTGAAAGTTTAGTAATGAGATCCATAGTATGTTTTCCCATTTCCAAACCTGGGATCCCGGTTGCTCTAATATCCGGAAGGACGCCTGATGTTCAGGCCCTTAACCTTGAGACAGTAAGGCATTTGGATACGTATAGGCAATGTCTTTCTTCATACCAGGGCCACCAATTACTGAATACGAAGATCCTATACATCTTATCTGAGCCAGGATGATGGAATACGAGACCTTATGGGCTTCATCCATAAGCAAGGTACGAAGATCATCTTGGCTTGGGACCCACAAACGGTCCATGAAATAGTACGATCCATTGTCTTTCAGTTCAAGAGCAGGTGTTATGTGATAAGGGAATTCCTTATCCATTAAACCTTGTGAAACACAAGCTTGTTGAGCCTGAGAAATACGGGCTTGGATATCGGTTTGAATAACAGATTGGACACGTACACAATGAAGCTTAATACGTTCCTTGCGACTCAATGCATCGGCTACGACATTCGCCTTACCAGGATGGTAGCGAATCTCGCAGTCGTAGTCGTTTAGAAGTTCAACCCAACGCCGTTGTCTCATGTTGAGCTCTTTTTGATTGAAGATATGCTGAAGACTTTTGTGGTCTGTGAAAACCACACATTTTGTACCATACAAGTAGTGTCTCCAGATTTTGAGAGCGAAGACAACTGCACCCAACTCAAGATCATGAGTGGTGTAGTTCTTCTCATGTATCTTCAACTGCATTGATGCGTATGCTATGACTTTGTTTCTTTGCATTAGGACGCAGCCAAGTCCTAATTTAGATGCGTCGTAATAAACGACGAAATCATCGTTGCCCTCAGGCAATGTTAGGACAGGCGCGTCACAAAGCTTTTGTTTCAAAGTCTGAAATGCTTCCTCTTGTTTGACTCCCCAATCAAATGGCTTGTTCTTCTGAGTTAGAGCAGTTAGAGGAACTGCAATCTTTGAGAAGTTCTCAATGAAGCGGCGGTAATAACCCGCTAGACCAAGAAAAGAACGAACTTCAGTAGGGGTAGTAGGTGTATCCCAATCCTTAATCGCGCTGATCTTGGAGGGATCTACATGAATACCTTGTTCGTTGACAATATGCCCTAAGAATTGAACTTCTTTAAGCCAGAATTGACACTTGGAGAATTTGGCGAAAAGTTGCTCTTTCTTTAGGAGTTCCAGGGTAAGACGAAGATGTTGCTCATGTTCAGCTCGCGTCTTAGAATATATCAAATGTCATCAATAAAAACGATGATGAACTTATCTAAGTAAGGTTTGCAGACCCTATTCATTAAGTCCATGAAAACAGCAGGAGCATTAGTCAAACCGAATGGCATGACTGTGAACTCATAATGTCCATAACGAGTACGGAACGCTGTCTTGGGAATGTCTTCTTTATGTACACGAAGCTGATGATATCCAGATCGTAGATCAATCTTTGAAAAGTAAGATGCGCCTTGTAATTGATCGAAGAGATCATCAATGCGAGGTAGGGGATATCGATTTTTGATGGTAAGCTTGTTAAGCTCACGATAATCGATACACATCCTAAAAGATCCATCCTTCTTCTTTACAAAGAGAACGGGAGCACCCCAAGGTGAGAAGCTAGGACGGATAAAACCTTTGTCGGAGAGCTCCTGAAGCTGTTTAGATAATTCCTGCATTTCTGATGGTGCAAGACGGTATGGAGCTCTTGCAATGGGATTTGCACCAGGTACGAGATCAATACGAAACTCGACTTGGCGTGCTGGAGGTAGACCAGGTAAGTCTTCAGGGAATACTTCGGAATAATCCCGAACGACAGGAATATCTGAAATAGACTTACCCTTGCCTTTATCTGCTGTAACATGTGCTAAGAAAGCCACATAGTGCTTTCGCAGATACTTCCGTGCTTTAAAACAAGACATGATTTTGAGACCACCGGCAGGCTTCTCACCACGAACTTGTAGGATCTCGCCTGTCGACAGCGGTATACGAACAATCTTCTCAGAACATACTATCTCTGCGCGATGCTTAGATAACCAATCCATTCCCACAATAACATCGAAGCTTCCAAGTTGCATTGGCGTGAGGTCAATAGGAAAAATATGGTCGTTAAGGTTCAACTGGCAGTTGCGCAGAACAGAATTTAGAACAATGGGTTCACCACTGGCAACCTCTACTGTCAAAGGTTTACCTAGTTTCGTTCTAGACACGCGAAGCATTGTCTCAAAAGACAATGACACAAAGCTCTTGTCGGCACCCGAATCAAAAAGAACAGATGCTGGCTGATTATTAATAAAGAACATACCGTTCACCACCTCGTTGTCTGCTTGTGCTTCTTGTGCATTCATGTTGAAGACTCGTCCTCGAGCCGGTGCCGGATTCGGGTTTGCATTCTGGTTCTGGTTGACTAGTTTTGGACACCGATTTCTGTAGTGGGTCAGATCCCCACAATTATAACATGCACCTGGTGGGTAGTTTGGTCGTGCAGCCTGACCCTGTTGTTGAGCAACCTGTTGAGCAGGGTTCTGGACTGCGTGATTCTGAGCAAACCGACAAACATCGGCAAGATGACCCGATTTCCCACAGTTAGTACAGAAACGGCACTGATATTGTGGCTGGTGGTGACTGTTGCATCGATTGCACAAAGGTGCACTTCCTGAGTAGGGTTTCTTTGCTGGAGGCTGGTTGGGAGCTGCCTGGTTTGCTTGGGCAGTGACAGCAAAATTTTGGGAAGCCTTACGCTTCCTTGACCCCCTTGAGGAACCAGAGTCCTTTCCCTTCTTGTTCTGACCTTTCTTACTATCCTCCTTGTCAGCCGACTGTTTCTTGCCCTTGTCGCCCTTCCTGTGTAGTTTATTCTTTCGGATCTGCGACTCAGTCAACGTCGCCGATAACTCGATTGCCTGACGGAGTGTGGTAGGGTTGCTACCAGTAAGGATGTCTTGTACTGAGTCAGGCAGGCCGTCGATGTACCTTTCGATAGCCTTGTCGAGTGGGGTAACCATAGTTGGGCAAAGAAGACTCAACTCCTCAAACCTATCTGTATAAGCCCTGTGCTCACCACTATCTTGCTTCAAAACATCAAATTCTTTCTCCAACGCTCGTTGCTCATGACGAGGACAAAACTCCCTCATCATAAGAGCTCTCAGTTCAGCCCATGTTTGAGCTAGAGCAACTTCTGCACCTTGATCTCTCATAACCCCATTCCACCATGTAAGAGCCCTCTTCTGAAACACGCTTGAAGAAAACTCGACCTTGCGATTGTCAGGACACTGCACATGACGGAAAGTGTTCTCGATGCTTTCGAACCACTGAAGAAGCCCAGTTGCTCCCTCAGAACCACTAAACTTGAGTGGCTTAGCCGAGTTAAAATCCTTGTATTTGCATGTACCATTGTTGTTGTTGGCCTGGTTCCATTGAGCAAAGAGATTCAGAAATTGAGCAGCCATCTGCTGCGCAATAATCTCCGCCAGCTCGGCAGTAGCTATCTGGTTGTCGCGTTGAGGAGGCATTCTAGAAGAGAAAAACATGAAATGAAACGAGTGAGATGATTGGATGAAGAGAATGAGATGAAGCAAAAGCAATCAAAAGCAAAGATGGCGGTTATGCATCGCAAAGCAAATAAGCGACGTGAAATGTCTAGTCAAAGTAAACGGGTCAGGATTAGTGTATCGCGAAGACATGCTCGCCTATAAGTGAACACTCACCCCAAGAGTTCCCAGGTAAGAGTGACTGGTCCGATTATGTGGATTTGTACGAACACTCTAGCCTTAGACAGAAAACCCAGGGTACAGGCATTCACTCTTCCAGTTCGCACGTGTTCACACTATTAATCCAAAACTTTGACGGGATTTTTGAAATCCAAAGAGGTTCAAAACCATATAACAGAGGGTTCAAAACCTTATAATAGAGGGTTCAAAACCTAGTAATCAATCATCCTAGAACAGATGATTAATTTTCAAAGCGGATTCGGAACCGAAGTTCCCGTTGTGGTTATCACCTAAGGATAGGTGATGTGCATGTTTTAAACTCTAAACACAAGATAACTTGTGTTAGGGTCCTAAAGTTATAGCCTAGGTCAAAGCATTACTAATAACCTAATTCCCTATAACCAATGGCTCTGATACCAACTCTTTTGTCACACCCCGGCCGCGTATAACATGCAACCGCGGCGGAAACGCCGGGGAGTGTTGTGGACAGAATTTAATTGTTTCATGACCATGGCATACAAGTTGTATTTTATTTATAAACAAAGGTGTTACATTGTCTTGGAAAGAGAGTACGGATATTCAAAACATAATTAAGCTAGTTCAAACTTCATTTTTAGGCTCTAAGGCACAGGTCCGCCCTAGAATCATGATCATCGTCCTATGGAATAGCTCCTGAAAACACATGTGAAAGTAGGTACGTCAGCATAAAAATGCCTGTGAGATACATAGGTTTTGTGAAAATGGGGTTCATGACTTGAGTTTTAAAGAATGTTTAGTAACAGTCAGTCATGAACCTTGTAATTTGTTTTGCTTTGTAAATCATTTGAAAAACGATAACATCAAACGATATGTATAGATAAGTGCAAGGTTAAACGAATAACCAAGTAAAATGAGTTGAATAAGATAAGTTGTTTGTGAAAATAATGTCTTGTGAAGAATATGTTACTTATGTAAAGTGTAATGTGTCTAAACTGAAATGACTTAGATAACGCCACGATATGTAATATTATACAAACATTTATATATAGGAAGTACCAGCGGCGTATCCACCATGTTTGTATCATATTACATACGCCCCGTTACTTGAATCATTTACCCAAACCAATCCACCATGTAAATTGTTCATGTGTAAACCGAATGTCAAGTGTTATTGTAATCCATGTCAAATGTTTATGTTCAAATGTAAACCACCAAATGTGTATGTCAATGTCGACGTGTTTATGTTCAATGTAAATCATGTAATGTGCATCCCAAAATGTATCATGTATGGTAAGCGAAATGTATCAACTTAAACCATATGCACAAAACAAGTCGTTGAAGTAAAACGTGGTTTAAATCAACGTTATGTTCTGCGGAAAATGCATGCTCTATTGATATTAACATTTATGCGGTATTGTAAACTATGCATACATCCAAGCCTTGAGACTGCGGCGATAAACCCTTAAACAAATTAAAGGTTTATCTACGTTATGTATATCGAATTCGGTCATTCCTTCCAGTCCTATCAAACCCAGGACTTCAGAAATGGGAGTTGTCAATTCCTATGGTACCACTACCTACTAACGAACGGCGTAGCTAGTGTTAATGAATGTATTGTCCCATGTTAAACAAACCAAATGTCATAACAAAATGAAGGCATGTGCCCATATGCTGAGTAAACATATGCAGCAGAAATGTTCATGTAAATCAATGTGTCCATATGCTGAGTAAACATATGCAACAGAAATGTTCATGTAAATCAATGTGTCCATATGCTGAGTAAACATATGCAACAGAAATGTTCACGTAAATCAATGTGTCCATATGCTGAGTAAACATATGCAACAGAAAATGTAATGTAAATCAATGTACTAAGTACGCACACAATGGGCATACATAGCATAAAATGTAATGAAATCGTGTACTATAATGTACTAACAACATAGCAGGCATATGATGTAAAAACATGGAAAGCATGAATGTAACAGATAGGCACATGTCTTTCACCCCAAAACAGTTTGGAAAACAGTAAAAGATGGGGTTCTATGTACTCACCTGAGATTGCTTTGAGTTCCTTGTATAATAACCAGATAATGCTAAAGATCACGGAATATCAACGGCACCTAATAGGTAGCTTATGTTAATATACCGGACCAAATCGGAAGGATCGGACAGTACGCGGGTTCGAAAACCAAACGAGTATGGAGACTCGTGTAATATGGTTTAACAAAGCCTACATACTAAAATGAAACTTAACCTAAGTGCTTACGGTCCATCACGACCCGTTTAGGTAGCTTATGCCACCTTACGCGTCGTTCGCGTAGAACGCGTCTGGAACGCCTAACATCGTGACCACAAGGTATAACCTCGGAAGGTTATAGCTATGGTCACCTAATGTGTTTGGTCGGATCCTAAAGATCGACCAAATGGGTCGGGTTCGGAAGTATAAGCGATGGTTTAGATCGCTTACCTTACGACCCTATATAAGCACTATACTAAACGTGACGAGCTAAGCATGTTAGAACATGCTTAACTAAGTTTGAAAACAGGTTTGACATCAAAACAAACGGCTTTGATGCTCACGAGTAGTTTGGTTACAAAATATGCAAGAATGCACATTTTGGCCGAAACTACGACTCGTCACTGAGCCTAGATAACGTGGTGATCAGTAGGTATGGTCACTATGGACCATAACCATCGTGATCACGCTCACGTTATGAAGTTCCATGAACTTCGCATCGACCATAAGCTGGTCAATGCAGAAAGTCAACTAAACGTTGACTTTCGGACTCGAAAAGCGAATAAAAGAGCGAAAGAAGACTTACGGAGGGTCCCCGAGTGCAAATCAAGATCAAACAGCTCAGGTATGAAACAATGGTTTCAACTTAGAGCTTTAGGATCTGATTTTGTGATTTTTACACTAAAGGGGGGGGGGTATTTATAGGAAAAGTGGAACCGTTAGGATCGTTTTATCGAATATCGAGCCTTGATCACGTGCGTACATGTGTCCAGTGGATAAGTTCAGTGAACTTGACTCTTGGCTCTTCATTGGGTGAAAAGTCATTGCCCCTTGATCGAACGAAAGGCCAGATTCTGCATTAAATGCAAAATCTTTCTGTCAGACATCCCCACGCGGCCCGCCTCACATTTGGGCAAAACTCACGCGGGCCGCCTGGCCCTCTCTGATCTGCACCACTTGCAGAATTTACACTTTTGGTTCCTGTTGCGTGTTTAAGCTATTTCCAGCCCTTCTAAGACCTGTAAAGCCATCTTTAAGGCCCTAAAATGATGCCTAAACATTGTGGACATGAAACATGCCCAAAAATATGTCGGATGTCGGTTCGTTTGGCCGTACGATCGCGATGTTCGCTTAATTACGACGGAATGCGCATAAGCGTGAAAGACGATCCAAATGACGCGACGAATGGATTTTTCTCATGCCAAACACTAAGGCATAATATAAGGATGCTTACATAAATTTTTGGATGTCCGGATGTATTCAGAACGTAAGTTATGCGCGAAAGTGCAAACTTAGGCACTTTTTGACACTTTTAGTCCCTGAATGATCCAAAAGTTTGTTTTAGCATACTAAACCTCTCAAAGCCTATTTCTAAGCTATGTAAAGGATATTTATGGTATGTTTAACTTATGGACATGTTCCGGAATGTTCGTTACAGTTCAAATTGGCATACTTTCGCAGTTTGTCAAGTTTAGTCCCTGTAAGCGAATTAACTTGTTTTTGCTATACCAAAGCCTTCAAAACTTATTTCTAAGTTATGTAAAGGTTATTTAAGGTACGTTGAGTATATGTTGATGTTCCGGAGTATTTGTCGCATTAAACTGAGTACGTTTACGCACTAGTTAGCGTATAACTCTCCAGAAAGCGATGTAGAGTTTGGAATCGAATAAAAGTCAAAACATGAAAAATGTAAAACACAATGAAACAAACATTGGGATCAAATTACATTATTTTATTAATAATTGAACTGTTTACAATGATTACAAGCACAATTGTTACAATACACCCATCCTCCAAAGAAGATAGGTGTTGGAGCACGAGCAAGGCGGTTGAGATGCATGTTTCGTAGCAGGAGATATGGAACATCGAGAGGCTTTCGGTTGTGGATGCAGTGAAGGACAACCAAATCTTTCAACCCTACAACGCCACTACTGTCGTGACGTTGGTTAAGAGAGTAGGCGAGGAGCCTGTGAATGTAGCGATACAGTGGATCCCTCAGCTTAGTACTCTTGGTGCTGCTAGGGTTGTAGATTCCTTCACCGATTTGGGCCCATGCGACTTGACGTTCATTTTCATCCAAATCTCGTAATCCTCCGGTATTTTCCTCATTTCCCGATTCCTCTTCTCCGTACAGTCCCACTATAGCTCCAAACCGTGCCATAGAGATCGAGTACCTCGTCCCGCCACACCAAAATGCAACCCCTTCATTGTCGAACGGGTCACACCTTGAGGTGAAGGTAAAAGTACTATAGAACTCCATGGTGCATTGATGCACCGACCGAAGCCGAGTGTTTAATGCAACCCCTAGTGGTCCCGTAACGATGTTATTGAATCGATCCAGCTGGTTTACCAAGGTTAACAGGTCTGTGCATGCTCGCCTGGGGTACTCCTCGGGCCTTGTTTGAAGTAGCTCGTATCTTGCCCTAGCATCGAGCTCACTTGCATTGAACCTTGTGAACTTTGCCATCTGAAAGAATACACCAAAAGTTAGCACGAAATAGTGAGATTTTGAAAGAAACTGCAAAAAGTGGGCTGGACACGGCCCCGTGTTCAGCGGGCACGACCCCGTGTCCAGACGTCTGTAACCCAAAAACTTCATTTTTTGTCCCGGTCCCGGAAATCTGAAAATTTTTGGCCAAGTAGGTGCGGTTTCCCCCGAAAATGAAACCCTAAGTGCCGTTTTTCCCAAAACAACCCGTTTACCCTTCCAATTTTATCTTTTTCGGTTAAAAAACAAGGGTTTGAGGTTTTAGTGAGAAATCGGGCAAATTTATCAACAATACAAGTGTATTTACTTCCCATTACACTAATCTAAACTAATACTAACAGATTATATCAAAAATTTGGAGTTCGATCAGGATGAACTTGAAGAACCCTAGATTTTTCCCCAAATTTTTGATGTTTAACTACATGCAAGTAACTAATCTAACTACTAATGCTGATAGAATCATACCTTGATGTTGTTAAATGTGGAGGTAACGTCGGAAATCTGCAGAAAATCGCCTTGAACCAGAGCGTTTTCGGCAAAACGGGGCGTGTGGAATGAGGTAACTGTTATGAAATGAGGGTTTTATCCCGACAGTTGCGTTGACACGGCCCTGTGTCCAGCGGACACGGCCTCGTGCCGAGCAAAAGTTTTTTTTTGTGCTCGTGTGAGTGCCCATTTTTCCGAAGACATGGTTAGAAGACTTACCGGTTTCGATGTATACTCGCTTGTTTATAACATATCGGGTATGATGTGGGTGCTTTTCATTCGTTAACCGTTTGAAGCGAGATCTCCTCCTCTTCATCCTCAATGGATCCTCGGTAGAGTTTTAGCCGTTGGCCATTGACTTTAAATGGAATACCATTTCGAGCTTTAATTTCTACTGTACCGTGAGGAAAAACATGGGTGACGGAAAAAAGTCCTGACCACCTAGATTTTAGTTTACCAGGAAATAATCGAAGTCGTGAATTAAACAACATAACTTGGTCTCCTACCCGAAATTCATTAGGCTTAATATATTTATCGTGTAAATTTTTCATTCTTTCCTTATAAATTTCGGAGTTAGAGTATGCATAATTCCTTAATTCGTCTAGTTCATTCATTTGACAGAATCGATTTTTACCTGCAGTTTCTAAGTCTAAGTTTACGCTTTTTATTGCCCAGTAGGCCCTGTGAGCTATTTCTACTGGCAAGTGACAACTTTTTCCATAGACAAGCTTATATGGGGTTGTGCTTATAGTGGTTTTATAAGCAGTTCGAAAAGCCCATAAAGCATCATCTAATTTATCAGCTCATTCCTTTTTATTTAACCCTACGGTTTTTTTTTCAAGTATTCGTTTTAAACCTCGGTTAGTCACTTCGGCTTGTCCATTTGTTTAAGGGTGATATGCTGTTGAGACCCGGTGATAGACCCCAAACCTTGTTAAGATTTTTTCGAGTTGATGATTGCAAAAATGGGTACCCCTATCACTTATCAAAGCTTTTGGTGTTCCAAAACGAGAGAATAATTTTTTCAGAAATTTTACTACTACTCTTCCATCGTTTGTTGGAAGAGCTTCGGCCTCTGCCCATTTAGACAAGTAATCGACTGCCACAAGTATATATTTGTTTCCTTTTGATGGTGGGAAGGGTCCCATGAAATCGAGTCCCCACACATCAAAGATTTCACAAACGAGAATGCCGTTTTGAGGCATTTCGTTTTTGGAAGAAATATTACCTGATCTTTGGCAAGCATCACATATCTTTACAAGATCTTGTGCATCTTTGTAAATGGTTGGCCAATAAAATCCTGAATCAAATACCTTTCGTGCGATACTAGCGGCACCATGATGTCCTCCGTATGGACCTTCATGACAATGACGGAGAATTCTTCGTGCTTCATTACCATGGACACACCTTCGGATGAGTTGGTCGGCACACATTTTGAAAAGATAAGGGTCTTCCCAAAAGTAATGCTTTTCATCAGCAAAGAATTTCTTTCTTTGATGATGCGGCCATCCTTTGGTGACTATACCGCTAGCTAAATAATTAGCATAGTCGACATACCATGGTTCTTGTCTGCTCTCCATCATTTCCAAGGATTCTGTGGGAAATTTTTCGTTGATCTGCTCGTCCCTTGTTGCCTCCAAAGCTGGGTCTTCTAGGCGTGAAAGATGATCTGCAGCAGTGTTTTCTGCTCCTCTTTTGTCTTTGATTTCAATGTCGAACTCTTGGAGGAGTAGAATCCATCTAATCAAACGGGGTTTCGCGTCTTGTTTCTTGAAGAGGTATCGGATAGCTGCATGATCTGTATAGACTACAGTTTTAGAAAGAACAAGGTAAGAACGGAGTTTATCAAAAGCAAATACCATAGCTAGTAACTCTTTTTCTGTAGTTGTGTAATTTTCTTGTGCATCGTTAAGCGTTTTACTAGCATAATAAATTGGGTGGAAATGCTTTTCTTTTCTTTGTCCCAAGACTGCTCCAACAGCAAAGTCACTTGCATCACACATGATTTCGAAAGGAAATTTCCAATCAGGCGCTATCGTGATAGGTGCATTGACTAGCCTTTCCTTGAGGGTTAGAAATGCTTGATTGCAATCCTTGTCAAAGATGAAAGGTGCATCTTTTTCAAGTAATTTTGTTAGAGGTCTTGAAATTTTCGAAAAGTCCTTGATAAACCTTCTATAAAATCCGGCATGCCCTAAGAAACTCCTGATTGCTCTAACGGAGGATGGTGGAGGTAATCGAGAAATAGTTTCTATTTTTGCTCGATCAACTTCCATACCTTCGCTTGAGATTTTATGACCGAGTACTATTCCCTCTGTTACCATGAAATGGCATTTTTCCCAGTTAAGGGCGAGGTTAGTTTCCTCACATCGGGATAGCATTCGTTCAAGGTTATCGAGGCATTGGTCATATGAGTCTCCAAAGGTAGAAAAGTCGTCCATAAAGACTTCCATTGTCTTTTCTATCATGTCATGGAAAATGGCTACCATACAACGTTGGAATGTTGCAGGTGCATTACATAGACCGAATGGCATGCGTCGATAGGCGAAAGTTCCATAGGGGCACGTGAAAGTTGTCTTTTCTTGGTCTTCAAGTGCTATCGGTATTTGAAAGTAACCTGAAAAACCATCCAAGAAACAGTAAAATTTATGACCGGATAGTCGTTCTAACATTTGATCAATGAAAGGCAAAGGAAAGTGGTCTTTCCTTGTTGCTTCATTTAATCGTCTATAGTCTATACAAACTCTCCATTCTGTGACGGTTCTAGTCGGTATTAATTCATTTTTTTCATTAGTTATTACCATCATACCTCCTTTCTTTGGGACTACTTGGACGGGACTTACCCATGGACTATCGGAGATAGGATATATTAGTCCGGCGTCAAGTAGCTTGATGACTTCATTTTTAACCACTTCTTGCACATTGGGATTTACTCTTCGTTGTGGTTGTATCAATGTTTTGTAGTCATCATTCATTAAAATTTTGTGTTTTTTAAGAAGATTAACCAATTTTTCTTTTTCTACGCTACTTAATTTAGATGAAATAATTACAGGTAAATTACCACCTTTGTCTAGAAAAGCATATTCCAAATCTTTAGGAAGTTCTTTGAGCTCAATGGGTGGGTCTTTAGAAGACACCTTATTTTGTGGCTCATCTAGATTAAGAACCTTAAAAGTTTGTTCTATGGCGACCTCTTCTTCAACAAAGTGGTCATCTTCTTCAGTTGTATCAGGTGGCTCATCTTCATATTCAATTAGGGGGTCATTATTGCCAAAATGGTATTTCATTGAACGCTCAAGATCTATGCTCCTTTTGAATGCCCCTAATTGAAGAGGTAAATTGTTGAATTTCCAGTTTTTCAAAGCTTCATGAGTTTTCACAAAAGGTTTTCCTAAGACTAGAGGAGCGTCATCGAGGATGACAAAGTCGGTTGGAATAACCATTTGATTTGTTTGAACCAAGACATCCTCAACTACACCGATTGATTTTATTACCTTCCGATCGGATAGAAAAATGGGTATTTGAAATGGAGCGAAATCACTAATACTTAATTTTTCAAAATGTAGTTAGGCATTATGTTAACACAAAGATCTTTAGCAATGGTGATATTGCTAATAAAGGAATTTTGAAAGAAACATGGAACCGGTGTAATGTTAATTTTAAAAGGATCTTCTTTTATTAGAGAGGTTTGATCATTAGTTAACTTAACACTTACCATTTCTTCAATTTTAGTACTAGTGTTTAGCTCTTTTAAAAACTTAGCATGAGGGGTTACTAAACAATGATTTTCAAAAGAAGGTGACAAGAGATTAATTTCCTCAAAATTAGACTCTTCTTGTGATTTAGCGTTATCGACCTCACCTCTTTCGTTGTTTAACTCGTGTGTCGGTTTTTCACTTATTTGTTCTTCCATTTTTACATTTTCAACTATCGTTTCTTTTAATTCTTCTCTTGCGCGGGACTCCTCTTCCCTTGCGCGAGATTCTTTTATGCAACGTTCGATAGTTTTAATGTGTTCTAATATCCTATTGGTCACTTCGGTGATAGAGAAAGGATTGGGATCCTCAAAGCTTGAATCCAGTTATTCGATCCTTGGCTCCTCATAGTACTCATATGAAGTAGATGGTTCACACCATTGTTCTTCATTGTAAGTATATGATGGATAAGGGTCGAAACTTTGTTCTTCATAGCACTCATATGAGGTGGGTTGTTCACGCCATGGTTCCTCATAATAAGTGTATGAAGGTGATGGCTCATATCTTGACTCTTCAAAGTATGAGTATGAAGGCTCATACCTTGGTTCATCAAAATATAAGTATGAGGGAGGAGGTTCATACCTTTGGTCTTCATAGGATGCGTATGAAGTTGATGGCTCGTACCTGGGCTCCTCATAATAGTTGTATGAAGTGGATGGTTGAAACAAGTTACAATATTGTACCGAGTGCGGGTTTCCACAATTAGTGCAATAGTCTCTCATATAATCATCCTCCTCATAGGTGTAGTTGTAACCTCCTGAGTATTGATCCATAAGAATCACTCAGCAGACCACAACTGAATCTCGGGACCAGAAAACAAAAACAAAGACAGAAACAGAAGCTGGAGACGACCCTGTGTTGGGTGAACACGGCCCCGTGTTTAGGATCTGTATCTGGGTGTTTTAATTAAAGTTACTGGTCACGTTGGACACGGGGGCATGTTCAGTGAGCACGGCCCCGTGTTCAGACTCTGTATCTGGGTATCTAACTAAAAAAACATGCAGCACGGGGGCGTGTTCAGTGAGCACGGCCCCATGTTCAGGCTACTGTAAATGCAAACTAAACTAAAATGCAGAAAAATGTGCGCGCGTTTTAAAAAGGTTTTCAAAAACTGATTAGGCCGTCGATTTTAAGCTTTCCTAAAATCCTTGTGTCCCCGGCAACGTCGCCAAAAACTTGATGCGTGTGTAGTGTAATATAATTTAGATGCATATTTAAGCCCTTTTTACACTTTTATCCAAGTTTTAAATTTATAAAACACGATATTTACTAACACTAAACACACATATGGGCAAGTGCACCCATCATGGACGTAGTATAGTGTTGGTAAGATACCGAGGTCGTCCAAGGACACAAGAGCTTTTAGTACCGGTTTATCCTCAACGTCTAACCAAATCAAAATGTTAGAAAAGGTTTTTAAACTAAGAAAATAAAAACTAACTAAATGCTGAAAATAAAATAAAAATAAAAACAGATAGACAAGATGAATCACTTGGATCCGACTCGTGTATTAGTATAACCTCTGATTATTTTTGCACTTTTGCACTTGTTTAAGAGATTATTTTAGTTATTGTAGTAGGCCCTTCTTTTGAAGGCGACGTTACCCTCAACCCAGTAGTTTGAGTCAGCAAGGATACAATCCTAAAGGGTCAGATTATTGAAAGATAATGAATTAAGTTATTAATGCAAATTATGGTAGGCCCCTCTTTTGGAGGTGACGTTACACTCGACTAAGTAGTCTGAGTCAGCAGGGATACAGTCCTAATAGCCGGGTTATAATATTAATAGTAGTTAACTTATGAGGGGGTCAAAGAGTTTGGATCCCCGCCATCCAATACCTATGGGTATTGAAGGAGATCCTACTAAATTTGACCCAGGTCCCTTGCAGGACCTCTAAACGCTGAACAAGGGCAAGACCCTTACCAAACCGTTCCCTTAACCCCTGACCAGGTAGCCAACATACCTCCATATAGACCGTGGAGATATGAATGGTGAAAATATTTTATTTTATATAGACAGTAAAATAATGCCAAGACACCACAGACAAACGATAAGGAAAGATCACCTTCAACATAAGCAACTAGTTATTAAAGTCATTAATACAAAACCAAATAAAAAGTGCAAAAGATTGAAAATAAAAAGTATTATACTAAACACTTGTCTTCACCAAGTGATGTAAGAGACTTAGGCAAACATGGCCTTGATTGTCAAGAACTCTTACGATCAATCATGGATCCCGAGACGACTCACACACTCTATGATGGACAATGGATGATGGTGGTGGATGATGGTGTTATGGTGGTGGTGGGTGGTGGATGAAGTGTGAGAGAGGTGGTGTGCCAAGGGATGAGTTTCAATGAAACCAAGCACTCCTATTTATAGGCTGAACAGAAGGCTGGGCACGGCCCCGTGTCCGCTGGGCACGGCCCCGTGCCTGTTTGACACTATCTCTCTTCATTAATTGTAATTCGCAGTTACAATTAATGCGCCTGCTGTACTTTCGCCACACCCCCGTGTTCACTGGGCACGGCCCCGTGGTGGGCAATAGAAGCTTCTATAGGTTTGTCTTTTCTGCTGCTTCTTGGGCACGGCTCCGTGCTGGCTGAGCACGGGGCGTGTTCAGTCTTCTGCCTTCTCTATTTTGCTTGGGAGGATGCTGTTGAGGGTTCGGGCAATCCACTTATGTTCCTTTTCTTGTATTTATGTTAGATTTAGTTGTCTTTTTGCTTCCTTTGTGAATTTGAGCTCATTTAATCCTGAAAATACAAAAAGAAGACAAAAACACTCTTTTTCCAACATTAGTACTTAAAAAGGGTTAGTTTTATGCCTCATTTGATGTAATTTATATGTTGCATTTTACACACATCAGGCCACATGGCCGCACCGGGCTTTGCCATCTTTTGAGACTCTCGCGGCCCGCGTAAACTAATGGTGGGTCTTACGCGGCCCGCCTGAACTAAAGAAATCAGTGAAATCAAGTTCTAACCTTCATACTGCCCGCGTGATTGTTGAGGTGGGTTCTACGCGGCCCGCCTCAGCTTAAATAAACTTGTTTTTAATTTATTTTTAATGCTATATTATATTTCGGGCTTGGTTTTCACATATGGGATGTATTTAAAGACATATAGGAATATTTTAAAATATATTGGGGTGTCGAAAAAATTACGG
Source organism: Helianthus annuus (assembly GCF_002127325.2). Lineage (NCBI taxonomy): Eukaryota > Viridiplantae > Streptophyta > Magnoliopsida > Asterales > Asteraceae > Helianthus > Helianthus annuus. The sequence goes on from NC_035443.2 coordinate 74,893,975, forward strand.
GGCGTCGGTTTTCTTGAGGATTGTTATATCCTCCCCACCTTATTTTAGAGCTCGTCCTCGAGATCTACTGGAATAGGTGTGGATATTTCTTTTGCATTTCTGATTCAAGCTCCCATGTGTAATCAGGTCCTCCTTTGGAGTCCCACTTTACTTTGACCTGAACTAATCTTTTATGCTTGAGATTCTTAACTTTCTTGTCTTCGATCTGTAGAGGCCTCTCTACAAACTTGAGTTGTTCGTTTACCTCTATATCTTTAAGAGGCACTACAAGTGATTCATCAGCTAAGCACTTCTTGAGATTTGATACATGAAATACATCATGTATTCCTGCCATTTCCTCTGGCAATTGTAGCTGATAAGCTACATGTCCTATTCTTTTAATAACCTCAAAAGGTCCAACATACCTGGGACTTAGCTTTCCTCGTTTGATGAATCTTACTACTCCTTTCCAAGGAGAGACTTTTAACAATACCTTGTCACCTACCTGAAATTCTAATGGCTTACGTCGGTTATCAGCATAGCTCTTATGTCGATCACGTGCTGCTTTCAGTAGTTCCTTGACTTGAATGATCTTATCGGTTGTTTCCTGCACTATCTCAGGTCCAGATAGTTGCTTTTCCCCAATTTCTGCCCAACAGACTGGGGTTCTGCACTTTCTTCCATAAAGTGCTTCGAATGGTGCAACATTGATACTTGTGTGATAACTGTTATTATAAGAAAATTCTATTAAAGGTAAGTGATCGTCCCAATTACCTCCGAAATCAATTACACAAGCTCTAAGCATATCCTCCATTGTCTGAATTGTCATTTCGCTTTGTCCGTCCGTTTGAGGATGGTAAGCTGTGCTTAGATTCAACTTGGTTCCCGTTGCTTTTTGGAAACTTGCCCAAAAATGAGAGGTAAAACGGCTATCCCTATCAGAAACAATTGATAAAGGTATTCCATGTAATGAAACAATTTCATTTACATATAATTTAGCTAACTGTTCCATACTAAAAGTTTCCTTCATTGGTAAGAAATGAGCTGACTTGGTAAGCCTATCTACAATCACCCAGATTGTCTCATTACCTTTTCTTGTTTTGGGTAATTTGGTAACAAAATCCATTGTTATCAATTCCTATTTCCAAATTGGCATCTCCAATTGTTGCAACAATCCTAAGGGTTTCTGGTGTTCGGCTTTGACTTGGGAACAAGGTAAACATTTTGAAACATAGGCTGCTATATCCTTTTTCATTCCTATCCACCAGAAATTTTTCGTTAAATCCTGGTACATTTTATCACTTCCTGGATGCATCGTATATTCAGATTTATGGGCTTCTTCTAATATACGGTGACGTAGGTTTCCTAATTTAGGTACCCGCATCTTCTTTTTATGGAATCTCCAAATTCCATCTGTTCCTTGTTCTAATTCTTTAATCATTCCTTTTAATTTTTCAGCATCATCCTTGATTACTGATTCTTGTGCTTTTCTAATCTGATCGTTTAAATCTACTTGTAGATTTAATTTAAGAGAACGTACCCATTTTGGCTTTTCATGATACTTTCGACTTAAAGCATCAACTACTACATTGGCTTTTCCTTCATGATACTGGATATCACAATCGTAATCACTAAGCAATTCCATCCAACGTCTTTGTCTCATATTCAACTCCCTTTGCCCGAAAACACACCTTAAATTTTTATGATCTGTGAATATGGTAAACTTACTACCATAAAGGTAATGTCTCCAAATCTTAAGGGCAAAAATTGTAGCTCCTAGTTCTAGATCATGGGTTGAATAATTCTCTTCATGATTCTTAAGTTGTCTAGAGGCGTAAGCTATAACCTTTTGACGCTGCATTAACACACATCTATAACCTAACTTAGAAGCGTCACAATAGACTACAAAGTCTTCAGTTCCTTCTGGTAACGCTAGTATGGGTGCATGGGTTAATCTTTACTTAAGGGTTCTAAAGGCTTCTTCTTGTTTTGGTCCCCATTCAAACTTAATGGATTTACAGGTTAACTTGGTTAAGGGAATGGCTATTCTAGAAAAATCTCGAATAAATCTTCTATAATAACCAGCTAATCCTAAGAAACTTCTAACCTCAGTTGGCGACTCAGGGGTTTTCCATTTGGTAATTGCTTCGATCTTTGTTGGATCTACATGAATTCCTTCATGATCGACTAAGTGTCCAAGAAATTGTACCTGTTCTAACCAAAACTCGCACTTGGAAATCTTAGCGTAAAGCTTTTCCTTTCTTAATAAACTTAAAAGTAAATGCAAATGCTTTGCATGATCCTCTTTATTCTTAGAGTAAATTAGAATATCATCTATGAAGACAATTATGAATTTATCCAAATATGGTTTACATATTCGGTTCATCATGTCCATAAATGCGGCTGGGGTATTGGTTAAACCAAATGGCATGACAGTAAATTCATAATGACCATACCTTGTTCTAAATGCAGTCTTAGGAATGTCCTCTTCCTCTACCTTTAATTGATGATATCCTGATCTTAAATCGATTTTTGAGAAAAATCGAGCTCCTTGCAGTTGATCGAACAGATCATCGATTCTTAGTAATGGATACCGGTTCTTAATCGTGACCTTGTTCAATTCACGGTAGTCAATGCACATTCGCATTGATCCGTCCTTCTTTTTGACAAACAGTATCGGTGCTCCCCATGGCGATGAGCTTGGCTGTATGAATCCTTTTTCCAACAATTCGTCTAACTGTTTATTCAGTTCCTGCATTTTGGCGGGTGCCAAACGGTAAGGTACTTTGGCAATCGATGCTGTCCCTGGTAGCAGGTGAATTCTGAATTCAACTTCCCTGTCTGGCGATAATCCTGGCAATTCTTCTGGAAATACATCTGAAAACTGGGATACTACTGGAATTTCTTTTAGTTCTTTTCCTTTAGTGTTAGTGATTATAGAAATCAAATACACTATAGATCCTTTTCTTCTATAACTTGCAGTTTTCATTACAGAGATGAATTTTGTGGATCTAGATGGTTTATCCCCTTTAATTGTGATCTTTTCACCCCTTGGTGAGTTTCCTTGGATTGACTTTTGATCACATAAAATTTCAGCTTTATTGGTTGTTAACCAATCCATTCCTAACACGACATCAAACCTTGCCAGATTCATTGGGTAAAGGTTTGCAATAAACTTTTGATTAAAAATTTCTATTCTTGCTCCCTACAAGATTTCAGAAATCCTAACAGTTTCTCCATTTGCTGTCTCTACTAGACATTCTTGTGGTAGTTTCGTTAATGATTGATTTAGAAGTTTGCAAAACGAAGTATTGATAAAACTTTGGTTTGCACCAGAGTCAAATAATACTTTAGCAAAAATATCATTAACTAAAAACGTACCAGCTATGACATCCGAGATCATCTTGGCTTCATCTGCAGTTAAGACAAATGCTCTAGCATTTTTAGTGTTCTTGTTGTTTGCAGCGGGAGCCAATTTCGGACAATTTGGCTTGATATGGCCTTTTTCTCCACAATTGAAGCACAGTCCATTAGTTGGTTTCCTTCTGCAGGTTTCTTCCTTGTGTCCTGGTACTTTACAGAAATTGCAGTAAGTGGAGCATCTTCCTGAATGCTTCTTTCTGCAGGTTTTGCAGTATGGTGCAAAGGTAGAACCTACATTCCTACGGTTGGAATTTCCAAAACGGAATTCTTGGGTAAGCCTTTGGGTTAGGTTTCTCCTCTGGTCTTCTTCTCTAGTACGGATTAGTTCATCAGTCAAGGTATTGGCTAGTTCTATAGCTTCTTCTATGGTTTGAGGTCTAGCTGCCTTGACTACATGTCTAATCTCCCCAATTAATCCCCAGATGTAACGGGAGATTAATACCGGTTCAGGTGATGCAAGGGTTAGTACTATTCTAGCATATTCAAAGAATGTAGCAGTGTATCCCTTACTATCTACCCCGGTCATTCTAAGAATTTGCTATCTGCTCCTTTTCATTGGAAGGGCAGAACTTCCTTTCTACCATATTTTTGAACTCTTCCAATTCCATGTTATAAATCCTATCACTTCCCCTTGACTGGAGGATAGTGTTCCACCATTCTAGGGCTAAGTTCTTAAACAGATTTGAAGCAAACATTATCTTATCTTCTTTAGCACACTTGCTTATTTTTAGAACAGCCTCAGTCTTCTCTATCCAACGTAGAGCTGCAATGGGTCCTTCATTGCCCGAGAATTCTATTGGTTTGCAGGACCAGAATTCCTTGTAAGAACAACCATATGGCATGGTTCTTCTTCTCTTGGGAATGGGCACCTGAAGTGCGGGTCCATTGTTCACGCTGTGTTCCAGTTCAATTGGTCGCTTACTGCTATGCTTACTTTTATTATTCGCTTCTTGAACCGTTTGAATAATAAATGGCATTGCATCTATGATTCCCTGTGCCACTATATGTTGAGCGGCACTATTATCCATTTGGTTTCCATTGTTATTGTTGTTTGGATTCTCGTTATTCAGATTATCATTATTCGAGTGGTTGTCGTTCTGAATATTATCATTCTGGTTTTCTTGATTCACTTCGTTGTCCATCTGAATTTTAAACATTTACCAAATATTAATATCAATAATATTTGAATATAGCCAATCACATGTCACACACTTTTGGTCAAAAGCGTCGATCATTGCGACTTACTCTATTCATATAGTATGCACCTATTACACACCAGTACTGAAATAAAAATTACAATACCGACTGAAATTTAAAACTACACTACTAGTAATAGGCATCCGTAGTTTTTTTTTTAATAATACATACACACATATATTATTATATTATCTTATTATTATTTCTACCGTTCCCACCATCGATTCAGGGATATGGATTCATCCAAAAATCCATATTGCGTTCATCGTATTTCCATACGAGACGCTCTCCTACCTGTCGCATTTTCTCACTGCTTTCTAAAATTTCCTCACCGAACGTCCTAAGTTCTTGTACGTTTTCTGCACTCATTGGGGGTGCAGGTTCTAGGACTGGGTTAGGAATCTGGGGTGCGGGTTCCTGGTACGGGGCCTGGTATGGGTAAGGATTCTCTAAAATCTCCCTAATGTATGCATCGTTATCAAAATAGGGATCTAGAGTATCTAACCCTGGGTAGGCTCCTAGATTTGGCATGGGCAAATCTTCATGGATAGGGATGTTGCGCATTATCCCTGTTGTCGTCCCACCATGGGTCGTAATTTGGGTCTAGGGGATTTGGTGCAGGTACCCTAGGTATCTCCTCCGGGTTGAAATCATGCATTTCTACTTGATTTCCAAGGTTTTCTATTTCCATGGGTTGATCAGGAATTGGTGGTTGTGGTTGGGGTGCTAGCATTTGCTCCAGGTTTGGATCAGCTACAGTGGTTGCTAAGATATGGATATTAGCTATACCCCAATTGAGCATATCCTGGGCATATGCATCGGTTTCTCTCTTTGCTGCGGCTAGTGCTCTCTGGTCTTGTAACTTTTTCATACACTTCCTACACTCGTGTGCTCCCCTACTGAACCATCCCCTCTTTTTCTGAGGAAATGGCTCTTTAGATTAAGCCTTAAATATGAATATTCCATCTTCTGTATCAGCAGAGTACCCCAAGAGGGCAGGCTGAGAAGAGGCACCTTCGCTGCTAGGCGAACCAGACAATTAACGATACGCGTCAGAGGGTCCTTGGTCGCTCATATTGTAAACTAACAAATAGTCAGATAACACATAACAAGAAAATACAATTATACATCTATTCCTGTTATTTATTTCCTAACACTTTGATTTTTGATGTCAGCAGAACACTTCTGTAGCTGAATCAGTGGCATAGCTCTGATACCACCTTCTGTCACAACCCCCGTTCCCTATCCCGGGAGCGGGCGGCTGTGAGCCAGTTTCGGTGGTATCTTGTTATTGTTTAATTTGGCAGCGGAATTTTCATCAGGACCGTAGTTAGGAAATATTTTATCAGAGTAAAATACCACATTTCCAATATATTAAACAAATGGGTAAAACCCAAGTTTTCAGTACACATATTTCATAGGAATAAATTCTGTTCTTTATTTAAGAAAAACATCTATTTCTTTTAGGTAACTTTATTGCCACTTTTCCAAGCCTTCAGTGCTGTCCAGCTGGCTTCTATTTGGCTTTCACATGTTGTTACCTGAAACGCGTTTTAAAAATATTTTGTCAGCGGGAAATACTGGTGAGTGAATTCCAGTTTAATCAAGTTTCAGTAAAAAGTCACAGTGTACAGTATTGAGGGCGCATCCGCAATTACATTTGTTTCCAAGTTATATCAATTACCACCACACGGTACTGTCGTTCCGACTTATGGTCATGTTACTCCTTTACCAGGTGGTAACAAATTTTGTATACAAAACCCCAAATTTACCGACTGTAATTGTATTCTTACAAATACTCAATAACTGCTATTTGCATGGAAAATATTTAAGGTTTTGTAAAACAGTTCATAAAATAGGTTTACAAAAAGAGGATAACTCACATTGCTGTCTTAGGATTTTCAGTAAGGATTTCCTGGGAATAATCTATAAATTACACAAATGCACGTGTGTTAGTATAGTAACCCATTTTAACATTAGTAATACCCTCCCCGAGACGACATTCCAACGACTACGTCGGGCAGAACCACGACAGCCGTTACAGAACCCTAGATCAATTGGGCAGAGTATCTAATACGTCTCCAGGGGTTATAATACTTACATCGTAGTAGAACCTCGCTATTTAGGGGGTATAATACCCGCGTATAATAAGCCTACTATCAGAATTTGAGTTTGAGAAAGAAATTTTGAACAATTTCAACTGAGATCCGAGGCCATCTATTTATAGGGGCTGAATTCGACTTTCACGCGGCCCGCGTAAACGTAGGCAAAGGCCTACGCGGCCCGCGTTGACTCTGGGTCAATGTGTAGCTTGTCTGGATCATGGCATAGGTCTGCCGGGTGTTGGGCCACGTGGCCGCATCGGGCTTTGCCATCTTTCAAGACTCTCGCGGCCTGCGTAAACTAATGGTGGGTCTTACACGGCCCGCCTGAACTAAAGAAATCAGCAAAATCAAGTTCTAACCTTTATACTGCCCGCGTGAGTGTTGAGGTGGGTTCTACGCGGCCCGCCTCAGCTTAAATAAACTTGTTTTTAATTTATTTTTAATGCTATATTATATTTCGGGCTTGGTTTTCACATATGGGATGTATTTAAAGACATATAGGAATATTTTAAAATATATTGGGGTGTCGGAAAAATTACAGGGTGTCGATTTTCTTGAGGATTGCTATATCTTAAAGGAACGAATCCGGAATCTCCTCTATGTCGTCATTGATAAAAAGCCTTATGATGTAGAAAGCATTAGAAAGCGTTGTCTTTCCGGTATTAGCAAGTTAAATTATAATAAAGCATGAGGAATTTATATGCAATATGTAATCATTATTTAAAATAAACAAAAATAAAGATTAGCAAAAACTTTTATATTTTTTGAAACTTTCAAACTGCACAAGGAGGACAATTTATACTTCTTGTTTATGGCTTTGAATGTAATCAAACATCTCATCACAGTACTCGTCCCACATGGCACAATTTAACTTGACACCCCTACATAAATAGATACGAAATGCATTAAATCATTTATTATAACAATCAATATCTAATCTTAAAATTTCCAACAAATTTTAGTAGCCATCTAAAGACATACTCCAAATCTAGCAACTGCAAGTTCATATATTTGCTATCTCTTCCTGTCTGAGTTTTCGTTGCTTCTGGAATATACCATTCCTCTACACATATAGCCAATGAATTCTATAATAAAATATATATAAACCAATTAAAATCATGATAATTACATATACTATATTAATAATAATATAAATAATAACAAAGTATAAAACAAAATAAATCCATAGGATATGCTTGTTATATATAGGAAAAATTACAAGTTTTGTCCTTTATCTATATACCACTTTTCAGGCGGTGTCCTTTTCAACGAATTTTGATAGGTTTTGCCCTTAATAGGGAATTTTGTTGCAAGTTACGTCCTTTGAGCCTAACCTAGTTAAATTTTTCTGTTAAATCTTATTACACATTGGTAATTTAGTCTTTTTACTTATTTAAAGGACAAACCTTGTAATTTAGTCTAATTCCTCAATATCTAGAATATTATCTTCCACCCCACACATCTAAAACTGATTATTACAAATTCAGTCAATAGTAATAAGATAATCTATTCCAAAACACACAATCACGTATCCAAACACACATTCATTAATAAACATCTAATTTCTAAATCTATTTCGAGAAATTTAAGCCGATTGCACGAATTTAATCCGTTACGTTGATAAAATCGACCCGATAACGGTTTTACATGTGCAAATTGCAATGACCTTACAATAATCTCAACAACAAAATAGAAAAAAAACGAACAAGCATCATAACGAAGTCGGATTAACATCAAATGCGATTACAAATTGAGCGAATAAACTTCGATTGAGCAGCAATATTGAATTAGATGAAGCTAATAAGTAACAAATCAACAACTAACATTGATAATGATGTCAGTGTGGATCTGAATGGTGAAATACTGAAATTGATTGAAGCATACGAACGAATTACTGACCGTTTAGATGCGATTGATGAGAGTTGTGGATTTGATTGATGGTTTTTGAAGTGTAGAAAGAGGAATGTTGTTGTTCAGGAGAATAAATTGTATGTATGTATGTATTGTTGATGGTGGTGGTAGTAGTAGTAGTTGTGGTGGTGCTGGTGGTGGTGGGGGTGGAGGATAGTGGCAGATGGTATGGGTGGGGGACGGCGGGTGTTGTTGGTAGTGGCGGGTTGATGGTGATGGCGGTGGGTTGCATGTGGTGGCGGTGGCAGGTGAGTTAACGATGGTGGTGGTCAGTTGATGGTGTTGAGAGGTGGTAGGTGGTGATGGGATCTGAATGTGAGAGACAAAGTGTGTGGTAGAGAGACAGAGAGTGTGGTATAGAGAGAGAAAGAGAGTTGTATATATAAAAATAATAATATTTTTTTTCTAAAAATGTTTTGTTTTATTTTTAAATAATATTAAATAAAGGGTTAAAAAGTGTAACACCCCATAATTTTGCAAAGATAGAGTATTTGATATCTAGTGTTTATATAATTAGTTAAGTCTTAAAAATATAAAGAAAGCTTATAAAACTTGGAAAAAGGTTACAAGTGACAACAAAAGACAGATTGGGGGTTGAATGTGTAAGACTTGATAATTAACACAATAAAAATTAGAAACCCAATACTTGGGTGGGGGTATGCATCGCGACCAGAAGGAGGAAGAAGAGGAGAAACCCTATTTGTTCATTTGAGGTCAAAATTCAGCAATTTAATGGTGGTTTTTGACACAAATCGAATGCATGTAACCAATTACTCCCTAATCCAAGTATTGCGAACATAAGGTAAGTTAGAATTTCATGTTTTGATGCGTCTTGATGAAGTGGGTTTTACCAATCCGTGAATTAGTATGAAATTGATGTTTATATATGAGTTAGAATCATTAGATAGATGGTGTATTATGCTTGAATTTGATTTGCAAAAGATTTGGGGGGGGGGGGGGAAACCCACTTGTTCTAGTAGGATGATGAATATGTAATTTGAATAAGTGGAATAATTTCTATGAATAAATGTATGTATACTAGAACATTGTTAGATTATTATGTGTAGGATGAATGATTTGTGCAAGAATGGTTGAATTTGTGAATTATGATGATATCTAGTGAAATCATGCATAGAATACTTGTACATAATGCTTAATATGTTGTACGCACACTATGTGTTTGATGAAATGCCTCAATGACAATCTAAGTAGTTTTGAATGAGATATGAACAAATGGTTTTGTATGAGGGAATTAATATATTGCCAATTGTGATATAAAATAGGAATGGTACTTGAATGTAAGCGTTATGGTGCAAGTGAAATAATCTAAATAAGAATGAAATATGTGTAGGATTGAAAGAAGAAGGAGCTAGTTCCGGTTCACAACCAAAGGCTCAAGATCGAGGTAAGTTGGTTTACTTACAAACTTATGTAATGCTATTAGTTGTATAATTATTGTTATAATTCCATGATTATTGTTAGTCCTATAATTCATTAGTTTCTAGTTGAAGTATAGAAGGTATATTTCAAGTTGTATGAGAACTCAAAAGTCGGTTCCTTATTAATTCGTGATTAACGGGTCAATTGGGGTTTGAATAGGAACGTGTAAGAAAGGAATTTATGTTGATGATCCATTATGCACGGGTTACTTAGAATGAAATGAGAAAGTAAAAGAATGGTACCATGCCGAACCGTTACCAAACGGGTCGAGCAGTTAGAAGGAAAAAGAATGACCAAAGAAAGTAATGTATTATGTTGACCCGTTAGTTATGGGATTAATGAACTTGTGATAATATGATTATTCAAGATTTAATCTTATGGCGAATTCATGGTTAAGAATGTTAGAGTTGAATGTAGTTTCATGTGATTATTCCTAACGCCCTTTTATTGTTGAATGATAGGTGTCACACCCCGGCCGCGTATAACATGCAACGGCGGCGGAAAACGCCGGGGAGTGTTGGGACAGAATTAATTGTTTCATAACCATGGAAATTAAAGTTACATTTTATTTATTAAACACGAGTGTTACATTGTTTCAAAACAGGAAATAGAGTGTTCAGAACATAATTAAACTAGTCTATCTTTATTTTTAGTCTCTAAGGCACAGGTCCGCCCTAGTGTCATGATCATCATCCTATGGAACAGCTCCTGAAAACACATGTGAAAGTAGGTACGTCAGCATAAAAATGCCTGTGAGATACATAGGTTTTGTGAAAATGGGATTCATGACTTGAGTTTAAAGAAATGTTTAATAACAGTCGGTCATGAACCTTGTAATTTGTCTTGCTTTGTAAACCATTTGAAAAACGATAATATCAGATGATATGTATAGATAAGTGTAAGGTTAAACGAGTAACCAAGTAAAATGAGTTGAATAAGATAAGTTGTTTGTAAAAATAATGTCTTGTGAAGAGTATGTTATTTGTGTAAAATGTAATGTGTCTAAACTGAAATGCCTTAGATAACGCTACGATACGTAATATAATACAAGCGTTTATATATAGGAAGTACCAGCGGCGTATCCACCATGTTTGTATCATATTACATACGCCACGTTACTCCAACCATTTACCCAAACCAACCACCATGTAAATTGTTCATGTATAAATTAATTGTCAAGTGTTATTGTGTAAACCATATCGAAATGTCTATGTTCAATGTAAACCACCAAGTATGTATATCAATATCAAAATGCTTATGTTTAATGTAGATCATGCAATGTGTACCCAAAATATATCTTGTATGGTAAGTGAGATGTATCAACTAAACCATATGTAAAATGCACAAAACAAGGTGTTGAAGTAAAACATGGTTTAAATCAACGTTATGTTTTGTGGAACAATGCATGCTCTACTGGTATAAACATTTATGCGGTATTATGAAATATGCATACATCCAAGCCTTGAGACTGTGGCGATAAACCCTTAAACAAATTAAAGGTTTATCTAAATTATGTATATCGAATTCGGTCATTCCTTCCAATCCAAACAAACCCAGGATTTCAGGAACGGGAGTTGTCAATTCCTATGGTACCACTACCTACTAACGAACGGCGTAGCTAATGTTAATGAATGTATTGTTCCATGTTAAACAAACCAAATGTCATACCAAAATGAAGGCATGTGATGTAAACAATTGTACTAAGTATGCACATAATGGGCATAAATAGCATGAAATGTAATGTGAAACAATGTACTAAGTACGCACACAATGGGCATACATAGCATGAAATGTAATGTAAGACAATGTACTAAGTACGCACACAATGGGCATACATAGTATGAAATGTAATGTAAAACAATGTACTAAGTACGCACACAATGGGCATACATAGCATGAAATGTAATGTAAAACAATGTACTAAGTACGCACACAATGGGCATACATAGCATGAAATGTAATGAAATCATGTACTATAATGTACTAACGAACATAGCAGGCATAAGATGTGAAAACATGGAAAGCATGAAAGTAACAAGTAGGCACATGTGTTTCACCCCAAAACAGTTTGGAAAACAGTAAAAGAGGGGTTCTATGTACTCACCTGAGATTGCTTTGTAGTTCTTGTATAATAACCAAATAATGCTAGAGATCACGGAATATCAAACGGCACCTAATAGGTAGCTATGTTAATATACCGGACCTAAATCGAAGGATCGGATAGTATGCGGGTTCGTAATCCAAACGAGTATGGAGACTCGTGTAATATGGTTTAACAAAGCCTACATACTAAAATGAAACCTAACCTAAGTGCTTACGACCCATTACGACCCGTTTAGGTAGCTTATGCTACCTTAACGCGTCGTTCGCGTAGAACGCGTTTGGAACGCCTAACATCGTGGCCATAAGGTATAACCTCAGAAGGTTATAGCTATGGTCACCTAATGTGTTTGGTCGGATCCTAATGATCGACCAAATGGGTCGGGTTCGAAAGTATAAGCGATGGTTTAGATCGCTTACCTTACGACCCTATATAAGTACTATATTAAAAGTGACGAGCTAAGCATGTTAGAACATGCTTAACTAAGTTTAGAAAACAGGTTTGGCATCAAAACAAACGGCTTTGATGCTCACGAGTAGTTTGGTTACAAAATACGAAAGAATGCGCGTTTTGGCCGAAACTACGACTCGTCACTGAGACTAGATAACGTGGTAATCAGTAGGTATAGTCACTACGGACTATAACCATCGTGATCACGCTCACGTTATGAAGTTCCAATGAACTTTGTGTTGACCATAGGCTGGTCACACAGAAAGTCAAACAAAACTTTGACTTTCGGACTCGAAAAGCGAATAAAAGAACGAAAGAACACTTACGGAGGGTCCCCGAATGCTAATCTAGATCAAAATGGCTCAGGTATGAAACAAAGGTTCCAACTTAGAGCTCTTGATCAGATTTTTGTGGGTTTCACTCAAAAGGGGGGGGGTATTTATAGGAAAAGTAAAGCCGTTAGGATCGTTTCTTGAATATCGTGCCACGATCTTAAGCGTACACTTGTCACAATGTTGTGGTGGCTTAATGTGACCCTTAGCTCCTGAGATGGTGAAAGGGCATTGCCCTTTGGTGTGTTTGAAAGGCCAAGTTCAGCAAGAAAACAAAATTTCTGTTACTGAAGGTGCCATGCGGCCCGCATCAGGATATGCACAAACTCAGGCGGGCCGCCTGGGCCTGTCTGATCTGCACATACTTTCAGAAATGGCAGTTTTGGTCCTTGTTGCGTATTTAAGCCATTTCCGACACTTCTAAGGCCCGTAAAGTCAACTTTACGGCCCTAATATGATGCCTAAACATTGTGGACATGAAACATGCTAAAAAATGTGTCAGACGTTGGATCGTTTGGCCGTACGATCGCGATGTTCGCTTAATTACGACGGAATGCGCATAAGCGCGAAAAACGATCCAAATGACGTGACGAATGGATTTTTCTCATGCCAAACACTAAGGCATAATATTATAATGCTTACATAAATTTTTGGATGTCCGGATGTATTCAGAACGTAAGTTATGCGCGAAAGTGCAAACTTGTGCAATTTTTGACACTTTTAGCCCCTGAATGATCCAAAAGTTTGTTTTAGCATACCAAACCCCTCAAAGCCTATTTCTAAGCTATGTAAAGGATATTTATGGTATGTTTAACTTATGGACATGTTCCGGAATGTTCGTTACAGTTCAAATTGGCATACTTTTGCAGTTTGTCAAGTTTAGTCCCTGTAAGCGAATTAACTTGTTTTTGCCATACCAAAGCCTTCAAAACTTATTTCTAAGTTATGTAAAGGTTATTTAAGGTATGTTGAGTATATGTTGATGTTCCGGAGTATTTGTCGCATTAACCTGAGTACGTTTAAGCACTAGTTAGCGTATAACTCTCCAGAAAGCAATGTAGAGTTTGAAATTGAACAAAAGTCAAAACATGAAAAATGTAAAACACAACCAAACAAACATTGGGATTAAATAACATTGTTTTATTGATAACTGAACTGTTCACAATGATTAAAAGCACAAATGTTACAGTCTCCCCTACTTGTGGAAATTTCATCCCGAAATTTATTTAGAGGAAACTCGTGGAAACAGATGCGGATATTTCGCCTTCATTTGATCTTCGCGTTCCCAAGTAAACTCGGGTCCACGCTTAGATTCCCAACGAACCTTGACCAAAGGAATGCGCTTGCGTTTAAGCCACTTGACTTCACGTTCCATGATTTCCACTGGTTTCTCAACAAATTTCAGTGTTTTGTCAACACGAATTTCGTCAAGCGGTATGTGGAGGTTCTCATCAGCTAAACACCTTTTGAGATTGGACACGTGAAAGGTTGGATGAACATTTCCAAGTTCAGGAGGTAACTCAAGTCTGTAGGCTACCTTACCGATTCTTTCGACGATCTTGAATGGTCCAACGTATCTAGGTGCAAGTTTTCCTTTCTTTCCAAATCTGATCACACCATTCCAAGGTGAGACCTTAAGTAATACGCGATCACCGACTTGAAAGTCCAAGGGCTTGCGTTTTAGGTCCGCGTAACTCTTTTGACGGCTTCTAGCTGTCTGAAGGTTATCACGAACTTTCTTTACCTTATCTGTTGTCTCTAAAATGAGGGCAGGTCCAGTAAGTTGAGCCTTGCCAATCTCATTCCAGCAGACTGGTGAACGACATTTTCGACCATAGAGAGCCTCGAAAGGAGCCATGTTGATGCTGGAGTGATAACTGTTGTTGTAGGAGAATTCAATCAACAGAAGATGTGAATCCCAACTACCACCAAAATCGATCACACAAGCTCTAAGCATATCCTCCAGTGTCTGGATTGTTCTTTCAGATTGACCATCCATTTGCGGATGATAGGCTGTTTTCAGATTAAGTTGGGACCCCATAGCAGATTGCATGGTTCTCCAAAAATGAGAAGTGAAACGAGCATCTCTGTCAGAAATGATGTTCAAAGGAACACCATGTCGAGCTACAATTTCATCTACATAGATTTGAGCAAGTTTGTCAGCCGAAAAATCCTCACGGATTGGCAAGAAATGTGCTGATTTAGTAAGACGATCAACAACTACCCAGATGGCATCGTGACCTTTCTTTGTGCGCGGGAGTTTAGTAATGAGATCCATAGTAATGTTTTCCCATTTCCAAACTGGGATCTCCGGTTGCTCCAATAATCCGGAAGGACGCTGATGTTCAGCCTTAACCTTAAGACAAGTAAGGCATTTGGATACGTATAAGGCAATGTCTTTCTTCATACCAGGCCACCAATACTGAATACGAAGATCCTTATACATCTTATCTGAGCCAGGATGAATAGAATAACGAGACTTACGGGCTTCATCCATAAGCAAGGTACGAAGATTATCTTGGCTTGGGACCCACAAACGGTCCATGAAGTAATATGATCCATTGTCCTTCAGTTCAAGAGCAGGTGTTATGTTATAAGGAAATTCCTTATCCATCAAACCTTGTGAAACACAAGATTGTTGAGCCTGAGAAATACGGGCTTGGATATCGGATTGAGCTTGTATAACAGATTGAACACGTACACAATGAAGCTTAGTACGTTCCTTGCGACTCAAAGCATCGGCTACGACATTCGCCTTACCAGGATGGTAGCGAATTTCGCAGTCATAGTCGTTTAGAAGCTCCACCCAACGTCTTTGCCTCATGTTGAGTTCTTTCTGATTGAAGATATGCTGAAGACTTTTGTGGTCCGTGAAAAGCACACATTTTGTACCGTACAAATAGTGTCTCCAAATCTTAAGAGCGAAGACAACTGCACCCAACTCCAGATCATGAGTGGTGTAGTTCTTCTCATGTATCTTCAACTGCCTTGATGCGTATGCTATGACTTTGTTTCTTTGCATTAGGACGCAGCCAAGACCTAATTTAGATGCGTCGCAATAAACGACGAAATCATCATTGCCCTTGGGCAATGTTAGGACAGGCGCGTCGCAAAGCTTTTGTTTCAAAGTCAGAAACGCTTCCTCTTGTTTGACTCCCCAATCAAATGGCTTGTTCTTCTGAGTTAGAGCAGTTAGAGGAACTGCAATCTTTGAGAAGTTCTCAATGAAGCGGCGATAATAACCCGCTAGACCAAGAAAATAACGAACTTCAGTAGGAGTAGTAGGTGTATCCCAATCCTTGATCGCGCTGATCTTGGAGGGATCTACATGAATACCTTTTTCGTTGACAATGTGTCCTAAGAATTGAACTTCTTTAAGCCAGAATTCACACTTGGAGAATTTGGCGAAAAGCTGCTCTTTCTTTAGGAGTTCCAACGTAAGACGAAGGTGTTGCTCATGATCAGCTCGCGTCTTAGAATATATCAAAATGTCATCAATGAAAACGATGATGAACTTATCTAAATAAGGCTTGCAGACCCTATTCATCAAGTCCATGAAAACAGCAGGAGCATTAGTCAAACCGAATGGCATGACTGTGAACTCATAATGTCCATAACGAGTACGGAACGCTGTCTTGGGAATGTCTTCCTCATGCACCCGAAGCTGATGATATCCAGATCGTAGATCAATCTTTGAAAAATAAGAAGCGCCTTGCAATTGATCAAAGAGATCATCAATGCGAGGTAGGGGATATCGATTCTTGATGGTGAGCTTGTTAAGCTCACGATAATCGATACACATCCTGAAAGATCCATCCTTCTTCTTTACAAAGAGAACGGGAGCACCCCAAGGTGAAAAGCTAGGACGGATAAAACCTTTGTCAGAGAGCTCCTAAAGCTGCTTAGATAACTCTTGCATCTCAGACGGTGCAAGACGGTATGGAGCTCTGGCAATGGGATTTGCACCAGGTACGAGATCAATACGGAACTCCACTTGGCGTGCTGGAGGTAGACCAGGTAACTCTTCAGGAAAGACTTCAGAATAATCCCGAACGACAGGAATATCTGAAATAGACTTACATTTGCCCTTATCTGCTACAACATGTGCTAAGAAAGCCACATATTTCTTTCGTAGATACTTCCGTGCTTTAAAACAAGACATGAGTTTGAGACCACCGGCAGGCTTCTCACCACGAACCTGTAGGATCTCGCCTGTCGATAGCGGCACACGAACAATCTTCTCAAAACAAACTATCTCTGCGCGATGCTTAGATATCCAATCCATACCCACTATAACGTCGAAGCTTCCAAGTTGCATAGGCGTGAGGTCAATAGGAAAAATATGGTCGTTAAGGTTCAACTGGAAGTTGTGTAGAACAGAATCAAGAACAATGGGTACACCGCTGGCAACCTCTACTGTCAAAGGTTTACCTAGTTTCGTTCTAGACACGCGAAGCATTGGCTCAAAAGTCAATGACACAAAACTCTTGTCGGCACCCGAATCGAAAAGAACAGACGCAGGCTAATTATTAATAAAGAACGTACCATTCGCCACTTCATTGTCTGCTTGTGCCTCTTGAGCATTCATGTTGAAGACTCGCCCTCGAGCTTGAGCCTGATTCTGGTTTGCATTCTGGTTCTGGTTGGCTAGTCTTGGGCATCGGTTTCTGTAATGGGTCAGATCCCCACAGTTATAACAAGCACCTGGTGGGTATTGTGGTCATGCAGCTTGACCCTGTTGCTGAGCAGGAGGCTGAGCAGCTTGTTGAGCAGGGTTCTGAACTGCGCGATTTTGAGCAAACCGACAAACATCGGCAAGATGACCTGACTTCCCACGGTTAGTACAGAAACGGCACTGATGTTGCCGCTGATGGTGACTGTTGCATCGATTGCACAAAGGTGCACTTCCTGAATAGGGCTTCTTTGCTGGAGGCTGTGCAGGTTGGTTGGGAGCTGCCTGGTTAGCTTGGGCAGTGACAGCATAGTTTTGGGAAGCCTTACGCTTCTTTCCCCTTTTCGATGAACCAGAATCCCTTCCATTCTTGTTTTGACCTTTCTTGCTATCTTCCTTGTCAGACGACTGTTTCTTGCCCTTGTCACCCTTCCTGTGTAATTTATTCTTTCGAATCTGTGACTCAGTCAGTGTCGCTGATAACTCGATTGCCTGACGGAGTGTGGTAGGGTTGCTACCAGTAATAATGTCTTGTACCGAGTCAGGCAGGCCGTCGATGTACCTTTCGATAGCCTTGTCGAGTGGGGCGACCATAGTCAGGCAAAGTAGACTCAACTCCTCAAACCTATCAGTATATGCCCTGTGCTCGCCACTATCTTGCTTCAAATCATCAAACTCTTTCTCCAACGCTCGTTGCTCATGACGAGGACAAAACCCCCTCATCATAAGAGCTCGGAGTTCAGCCCATGTCTGTGCTAGAGCAACTTCTGCACCACGGTCTCTCATTACCCCATTCCACCATGTGAGAGCCCTCTTTTGAAACACGCTCGAAGAAAACTCGACCTTGCGATTATCCGGACACTGCACGTGGCGAAAAGTATTCTCGATGCTCTCGAACCATTGACGAAGCCCAGTTGCTCCCTCAGAACCACTAAACTTGAGTGGTTTAGCCGAGTTAAAATTCTTGAAATTGCATGTACCATTGTTGTTGTTGTTGGCTTGGTTCCATTGAGCAAAGAGATTTGGGAATTGAGCAGCCATCTGCTGCGCAATAATTTCTGCCAGCTCGGTAGTTGCTATCTGGTATTCGCGTCGAGGAGGCATTCTAAAAGAGGAAAAACATGAAAGGAAACGAGTGAGATGATTGGATGAAGAGAATGAGATGAAACAGAATCAACAAAAGCAAAGATGGTGGTTACGCATCGCAAAGCAAACAAGCGACACGAAATGTCTAGTCAAAGTAAGTGGGTCAAAAATAATGTATCGCGAAGACATGTTCGCCTATAAGTGAACACTCACCCCAAGAGTTCCCAGGTAAGAGTGACTGGTCCGATTATGTGGATTTGTACGAACACTCTAGCCTTAGATAGAAAACTCAGGGTACAGGCATTCACTCTTCCAGTTCGCACGTGTTCACACTATTAAAGCCCGAAAAACCTTGACGAGAATTTTGAAAATCCAAAGGGGTTCAAAACCTTATAACAGAGGGTTCAAAACCTAGTAATCAATCATCCTAGAACAGATGATTAGTTTTCAAAGCGGATTCGGAACCGAACTTCCCGTTGTGGTTATCACCTAAGGATAGGTGAAGTGCATGTTTTAAGATCTAAACAAAAGATAACTTGTGTTCGGGTCCTAGAAGGTTATAGTCTAGGTCAAAGCATTACTAATAACCTAATTCCCTATAACCATTGGCTCTGATACCAACTCTTCTGTCACACCCTGGCCGCGTATAACATGCAACCGCGGCGGAAAACGCCGGGGAGTGTTGGGACAGAATTAATTGTTTCATAACCATGGAAATTAAAGTTACATTTTATTTATTAAACACGAGTGTTACATTGTTTCAAAATAGGAAATAGAGTGTTTAGAACATAATTAAACTAGTCTATCTTTATTTTTAGTCTCTAAGGCACAGGTCCGCCCTAGTGTCATGATCATCATCCTATGGAACAGCTCCTGAAAACACATGTGAAAGTAGGTACGTCAGCATAAAAATGCCTGTGAGATACATAGGTTTTGTGAAAATGGGATTCATGACTTGAGTTTAAAGAAATGTTTAATAACAGTCAGTCATGAACCTTGTAATTTGTCTTGCTTTGTAAACCATTTGAAAAACGATAATATCAGATGATATGTATAGATAAGTGTAAGGTTAAACGAGTAACCAAGTAAAATGAGTTGAATAAGATAAGTTGTTTGTAAAAATAATGTCTCGTGAAGAGTATGTTATTTGTGTAAAATGTAATGTGTCTAAACTGAAATGACTTAGATAACGCTACGATACGTAATATTATACAAGCATTTATATATAGGAAGTACCAGCGGCGTATCCACCATGTTTGTATCATATTACATACGCCACGTTACTCCAACCATTTACCCAAACCAACCACCATGTAAATTGTTCATGTATAAATCAATTGTCAAGTGTTATTGTGTAAACCATATCGAAATGTCTATGTTCAATGTAAACCACCAAGTATGTATATCAATGTCAAAATGCTTATGTTTAATGTAGATCATGTAATGTGTACCAAAAATATATCTTGTATGGTAAGTGAGATGTATCAACTAAACCA
Organism: Helianthus annuus; assembly: GCF_002127325.2. Classification (NCBI taxonomy): domain Eukaryota; kingdom Viridiplantae; phylum Streptophyta; class Magnoliopsida; order Asterales; family Asteraceae; genus Helianthus; species Helianthus annuus. The sequence goes on from NC_035443.2 coordinate 74,914,167, forward strand.
TATGTAAAATGCACAAAACAAGGTGTTGAAGTAAAACATGGTTTAAATCAACGTTATGTTTTGTGGAACAATGCATGCTCTACTGGTATAAACATTTATGCGGTATTGTGAAATATGCATACATCCAAGCCTTGAGACTGTGGCGATAAACCCTTAAACAAATTAAAGGTTTATCTAAATTATGTATATCGAATTCGGTCATTCCTTCCAATCCAAACAAACCCAGGATTTCAGGAACGGGAGTTGTCAATTCCTATGGTACCACTACCTGCTAACGAACGGCGTAGCTAATGTTAATGAATGTATTGTTCCATGTTAAACAAACCAAATGTCATACCAAAATGAAGGCATGTGGTGTAAACAATTGTACTAAGTATGCACACAATGGGCATAAATAGCATGAAATGTAATGTGAAACAATGTACTAAGTACGCACACAATGGGCATACATAGCATGAAATGTAATGTAAAACAATGTACTAAGTACGCACACAATGGGCATACATAGCATGAAATGTAATGTAAAACAATGTACTAAGTACGCACACAATGGGCATACATAGCATGAAATGTAATGTAAAACAATGTACTAAGTACGCACACAATGGGCATACATAGCATGAAATGTAATGAAATCATGTACTATAATGTACTAACGAACATAGCAGGCATAAGATGTGAAAACATGGAAAGCATGAAAGTAACAAGTAGGCACATGTGTTTCACCCCAAAACAGTTTGGAAAACAGTAAAAGAGGGGTTCTATGTACTCACCTGAGATTGCTTTGTAGTTCTTGTATAATAACCAAATAATGCTAGAGATCACGGAATATGAAACGGCACCTAATAGGTAGCTATGTTAATATACCGGACCTAAATCGAAGGATCGGATAGTATGCGGGTTCGTAAACCAAACAAGTATGGAGACTCGTGTAATATGGTTTAACAAAGCCTACATACTAAAATGAAACCTAACCTAAGTGCTTACGACCCATTACGACCCGTTTAGGTAGCTTATGCTACCTTAACGCGTCGTTCGCGTAGAACGCGTTTGGAACGCCTAACATCGTGGCCATAAGGTATAACCTCAGAAGGTTATAGCTATGGTCACCTAATGTGTTTGGTCGGATCCTAATGATCGACCAAATGGGTCGGGTTCGAAAGTATAAGCGATGGTTTAGATCGCTTACCTTACGACCCTATATAAGCACTATACTAAAAGTGATGAGCTAAGCATGTTTGAACATGCTTAGCTAAGTTTAGAAAACAGGTTTGGCATCAAAACAAACGGCTTTGATGCTCACGAGTAGTTTGGTTACAAAATACGCAAGAATGCGCATTTTGGCCGAAACTATGACTCGTCACTGAGCCTAGATAACGTGGTAATCAGTAGGTATAGTCACTACGGACTATAACCATCGTGATCATGCTCACGTTATGAAGTTCCAATGAACTTCGTTTTGACCATAGGCTGGTCACACAGAAAGTCAAACAAAACTTTGACTTTCGGACTCGAAAAGCGAATAAAAGAACGAAAGAACACTTACGGAGGGTCCCCGAATGCTAATCTAGATCAAAATGGCTCAGGTATGAAACAAAGGTTCCAACTTAGAGCTCTTGATCAGATTTTTGTGGGTTTCACTCAAAAGGGGGGGGGGGTATTTATAGGAAAAGTAAAGCCGTTAGGATCTTTTCTTGAATATCGTGCCACGATCTTAAGCGTACACTTGTCACAATGTTGTGGTGGCTTAATGTGACCCTTAGCTCCTGAGATGGTGAAAGGGCATTGCCCTTTGGTGTGTTTGAAAGGCCAAGTTCAGCAAGAAAACAAAATTTCTGTTACTGAAGGTGCCATGTGGCCTGCATCAGGATATGCAAAAACTCAGGCGGGCCGCCTGGGCCTGTCTGATCTGCACATACTTTCAGAAATGGCAGTTTTGGTCCCTGTTGCGTATTTAAGCCATTTCCGACACTTCTAAGGCCCGTAAAGTCAAATTTAAGGCCCTAAAATGATGCCTAAACATTGTGGACATGAAACATGCTCAAAAATGTGTCGGAGGTTGGTTCGTTTGGCCGTACGATCGCGATGTTCGCTTAATTACAAATGGAATGCGCATAAGCGCGAAAAACGATCCAAATGACGTGACGAATGGATTTTTCTCATGCCAAACACTAAGGCATAATATTATAATGCTTACATAAATTTTTGGATGTCCGGATGTATTCAGAACGTAAGTTATGCGCGAAAGTGCAAACTTGTGCAATTTTTGACACTTTTAGCCCCTGAATGATCCAAAAGTTTGTTTTAGCATACCAAACCCCTCAAAGCCTATTTCTAAGCTATGTAAAGGATATTTATGGTATGTTTAACTTATGGACATGTTCCAGAATGTTCGTTACAGTTCAAATTGGCATACTTTTGCAGTTTGTCAAGTTTAGTCTCTGTAAGCGAATTAACTTGTTTTTGCCATACCAAAGCCTTCAAAACTTATTTCTAAGTTATGTAAAGGTTATTTAAGGTATGTTGAGTATATGTTGATGTTCCGGAGTATTTGTCGCATTAAACTGAGTACGTTTAAGCACCAGTTAGCGTATAACTCTCCAGAAAGCAATGTAGAGTTTGAAATTGAACAAAAGTCAAAACATGAAAAATGTAAAACACAACCAAACAAACATTGGGATTAAATAACATTGTTTTATTGATAACTGAACTGTTCACAATGATTAAAAGCACAAATGTTACAGTCTCCCCTACTTGTGGAAATTTCATCCCGAAATTTATTTAGAGGAAACTCGTGGAAACAGATGCGGATATTTCGCCTTCATTTGATCTTCGCGTTCCCAAGTAAACTCGGGTCCACGCTTAGATTCCCAACGAATCTTGACCAAAGGAATGCGCTTGCGTTTAAGCCACTTGACTTCACGTTCCATGATTTCCACTGGTTTCTCAACAAATTTCAGTGTTTTGTCAACACGAATTTCGTCAAGCGGTATGTGGAGGTTCTCATCAGCTAAACACCTTTTGAGATTGGACACGTGAAAGGTTGGATGAACATTTCCAAGTTCAGGAGGTAACTCAAGTCTGTAGGCTACCTTACCGATTCTTTCGACGATCTTGAATGGTCCAACGTATCTAGGTGCAAGTTTTCCTTTATTTCCAAATCTGATCACACCTTTCCAAGGTGAGACCTTAAGTAATACACGATCACCGACTTGAAAATCCAAGGGCTTGCGTTTTAGGTCCGCGTAACTCTTTTGACGGCTTCTAGCTGTCTGAAGGTTATCACGGACTTTCTTTACCTTATCTGTTGTCTCTGAAATGAGGGCAGGTCCAGTAAGTTGAGCCTCGCCAATCTCATTCCAGCAGACTGGTGAACGACATTTTCGACCATAGAGAGCCTCGAAAGGAGCCATGTTGATGCTGGAGTGATAACTGTTGTTGTAGGAGAATTCAATCAACAGAAGATGTGAATCCCAACTACCACCAAAATCGATCACACAAGCTCTAAGCATATCCTCCAGTGTCTGGATTGTTCTTTCAGATTGACCATCCGTTTGCGGATGATAGGCTGTGCTCAGATTAAGTTGGGACCCCATAGCAGATTGCATGGTTCTCCAAAAATGAGAAGTGAAACGAGCATCTCTGTCAGAAATGATGTTTAAAGGAACACCATGTCGAGCTACAATTTCATCTACATAGATTTGAGCAAGTTTGTCAGCCGAAAAATCCTCACAGATTGGCAAGAAATGCGCTGATTTAGTAAGACGATCAACAACTACCCAGATGGCATCGTGACCTTTCTTTGTGCGCGGGAGTTTAGTAATGAGATCCATAGTAATGTTTTCCCATTTCCAAACTGGGATCTCTGGTTGCTCCAATAATCCGGAAGGACGCTGATGTTCAGCCTTAACCTTAAGACAAGTAAGGCATTTGGATACGTATAAGGCAATGTCTTTCTTCATACCAGGCCACCAATACTGAATACGAAGATCCTTATACATCTTATCTGAGCCAGGATGAATAGAATAACGAGACTTATGGGCTTCATCCATAAGCAAGGTACGAAGATTATCTTGGCTTGGGACCCACAAACGGTCCATGAAGTAATATGATCCATTGTCCTTCAGTTCAAGAGCAGGTGTTATGTGATAAGGAAATTCCTTATCCATCAAACCTTGTGAAACACAAGATTGTTGAGCCTGAGAAATACGGGCTTGGATATCGGATTGAGCTTGTATAACAGATTGAACACGTACACAATGAAGCTTAGTACGTTCCTTGCGACTCAAAGCATCGGCTACGACATTCGCCTTACCAGGATGGTAGCGAATTTCGCAGTCATAGTCGTTTAGAAGCTCCACCCAACGTCTTTGCCTCATGTTGAGTTCTTTCTGATTGAAGATATGCTGAAGACTTTTGTGGTCCGTGAAAACCACACATTTTGTACCGTACAAATAGTGTCTCCAAATCTTAAGAGCGAAGACAACTGCACCCAACTCCAGATCATGAGTGGTGTAGTTCTTCTCATGTATCTTCAACTGCCTTGATGCGTATGCTATGACTTTGTTTCTTTGCATTAGGACGCAGCCAAGACCTAATTTAGATGCGTCGCAATAAACGACGAAATCATCATTGCCCTCGGGCAATGTTAGGACAGGCGCGTCGCAAAGCTTTTGTTTCAAAGTCAGAAACACTTCCTCTTGTTTGACTCCCCAATCAAATGGCTTGTTCTTCTGAGTTAGAGCAGTTAGAAGAACTACAATCTTTGAGACGTTCTCAATGAAGCGGCGATAATAACCCGCTAGACCAAGAAAAGAACGAACTTCAGTAGGAGTAGTAGGTGTATCCCAATCCTTGATCGCGCTGATCTTGGAGGGATCTACATGAATACCTTGTTCGTTGAAAATGTGTCCTAAGAATTGAACTTCTTTAAGTCAGAATTCACACTTGGAGAATTTGGCAAAAAGCTGCTCTTTCTTTAGGAATTCCAACGTAAGACGAAGATGTTGCTCATGATCAGCTTGCGTCTTAGAATATATCAAAATGTCATCAATGAAAACGATGATGAACTTATCTAAATAAGGCTTGCAGACCCTATTCATCAAGTCCATGAAAACAGCAGGAGCATTTTACTGAATGCTCATTATGTTACTAGAATGTTCTTCATGTTACAGGAATGTTCATGTAACACCCCGTGTTTTCGAATGTCAAAGTCAAAGTCCAAGTCAAGTTTGACTTCTTTGACTCTAATTAGTCCATTTTATGTTTTATTTATATTATGTGGAGTAAGTGTTGTTAATCAAAGGAATCGAAGTAATCGAATGTTTAATCGACGCGAAACGCTTTACGACTGTGAATAGTAGGAAGTAACAATGCGATAAAGTCAACTAATCAATAATCAAGGTAATCAAATCATAATCAAACTCGAAGCTCGAATTATGCGAATTTGGTGTTATTATACGTGTGTGTGTGCCTTATGTGTTACTTGTGCATGTTTACTTTATGTTATGTGTGGTGATCAATCGAATCAATCGAATCGAAACTCGAAACTCAATAGAAAACAATCGAAATCAAGTTATGATAATTGGTGGAGAAGGGATTATGCGAGACGTAGATAATTGTATGTTAGATATAGTGATTGGGACTAAAAGTAATTTGAATAGAAACTCTATCGTATTCGTATCATCTTCAGTCGAAATCGAAAAGTCAAAAATCGTTGCACCAAACGTCCGAAACAGGCTGTTGATCGATCAGGCCCTAGCCGATCGAACAGCCCAGCCGATCGGACGGACTGTCCGATCGAGCAGGCTGTCCGATCGGGGTGCCTGGCCGATCGGCCAGCCCTTTCCTCTTTTGGAAGCCTATAAATAGGCCTGTCATTGTCATTCTTTCCACTTTTGGAAACCCTCTGACCGACCAGTTCGTGCTCCCCTTCTTTTCTCAGATTTCCTCTGATTTCGGTAAGTTTTCATCCTAAATCTTGTACTTTCTTGAACAATACACACTCCTACACCTTTCTATCTTTCAAATCTTGGTTTCTAACCGTGAAATCATCAAGATCTAAGTATTCTAGGATGATGTCATCATGGTGTTTTTCAAGAACTTCATGTTTTGGCCTCAACCCACCAAGAATCACTTGGATCTAGCCGATTTCCACATAAACAAACTAGGATCTATCACAGATCTGAACATTTACATGGTGTGAAGGATTGAAAAAGGATTTCCAACTTTCTTTCAACTCTTTTACACTCAATGCCTTCAAACCGGTAGAAACAGAGCTTGAGCTAACACACCAATCATTCTAATGGTTGCGTGGTTCAAGATTCGGATTCTATCTACGAGGTTCACCGATTTCGGGTTAAACGTTAAACTACCGTTCCGAACTGTTCACCGGCCGGACTTGGGTGATTCCTATCCAAGCTGGGGAAACCAGTAAGAACGAAGGTGCCATGGTTCAGCTCGTTGTCAAAAATACCTCAATATAACGTCAAACAATTAGCACAGCCAAGTGTTAGACGAACAGGCCGACCAGGTCAGAAATGCTTACCGATCGAACAGGCTGTTCGAACGAAAAACCCAACCGATCGGACATGTCAGCCGATCGACCAGGCCAGCCGATCGGCTAGCACCTGGCCCCACACTTTAACAATTTCATGAAGTCTAGTTTTGAACGAAGTGCTGTTCGATCGAACTACGATTTGGGTTGAATTACTCTTCGGATCATGAGATACTATGCTTCAACACTTAATTGATTTTTCAACTCGCTCGATATATTAGAGTGCCACCCGATCGAACGTGCTGTCCGATCAGGTGACATCCTGCTGAGGACTTACTACCGAAGTGTCTAACCGATCGGTTAAGCCAACCGATCGAACGGCCCGTTCGATCGATCGACCTGAAAGGACAAGCCATCATACACAAACAGACTGTTCGAACGGACTATCCAATCGAACGAACAACCCGTTCGATCGAACCAACAGTTCGATCGACCAGGCTGTTCGACCCATCAGCACTTGTTTCCATTTAACGCGTTACTCATCGATATGCTATCGAACTATTCAGGCTAACCCTACTCTCAAGCGCTCCCTTCAATCCATCAATCAATCCCTGTGAGTATACTCGAACCCTTTTTGCTATAGCACTTTTGGGTGTTGCATACGTTACTTATCTAAATCACAATCGAACACACTACTCAACTATTAAAACGCTAACCGTTCTGCATGTATTACGTGACTAAATGAATGCTTGTTGTTATGTTTACACGTGGAATGCTGTCTACCTGCCTTAACGACGTAGTACTATAGTTTGGACTCAGCACCCGTTCACATGGGGGTTGTTAAGGACGATTACTTGCATGGATTACGGTGGTAATCATGTATTGCGAACTGTCCCGGACAGTCAACCCGCAGTCATTGGTATCGATAGATCCATGTCGATAATTAACATGCTTCGTTTTCTTCTGTGTACGTGCTGGTTATGCGTAAACTATTTGAACTCTATTATGCTATTATCAAATTGTATGCTCACCTTTAAATTTTATGTATTGACTTTATTTTAACGTATGTGACAGGCAATTAGGATGCTTATCTGCTAGGAAGGCGAGCTAGGAATAAGTGCCTAGAGCATAGTTGTCTGTAGATCTTGCAGATCGAGTCTCTAGAAGCATTTAAACAATATTTATATTTTTATTTAAATCTGAGTTGTCGGAACAGTATATTTGACTAGATGCTTATCTGTAATAACTTGTTTATTATTTGGGATACGGTATGGGACGTATTATTTAAACTAAATAGTAATGATAGTTGTTGTGGAAACTTCTGGACAATCTGTTTCGCTCAGTGCCATACCCCGATGATTCCGCCATCGGTTGGGGTGTGACAGATTGGTATCAGAGCCATAACTATAGGGAATTAGGCTAGACACGACCTAGTCCGGGTCGCTGTCTTAGAGAGCTAGACTATAGTTAGGAACCAACAGACCAAAGCTTTTATGTTATCCCCAGCTATTTTTCTCGCTATCACTGCACTGGAATTTTCAAATGGAAGCAAGCGATTTAGTCAGGATTAGGTGTGAAAATCGTAAACTCTCGACTAAATTGCTGGATCAATGCTGTTTTATCCACCAATCAAAGGATTCTTCGTTACTTTTTCGATAACAAACGAGGAGAATCATACCAAATCAGGAGTGAAATCCATATTTTGATGAATAATCTCCTCTATTTTATTAAAAGCTCAGGAACAAAGGTTGTTAAGTCAGGGGTGAAACCTGAACCTTGATAGCCATTTCTGACCTATTTGGTTTTACAAAAATCTCATCAAAGTTTCGACGGACTCCAACGACCTGAACTCATGAGTATGACCTAGGGAATGCGTGTTGAATGCCTAAGAATCGAGGCAGAAACACGATCCCGAAAGTCGAAATGTGACGACAAGTCTATTGTGAATAGTCGAACCGCTTTGGGTAGTCAATGTCTATTAGCCGCAGACAATCCATTTCTCGATTTTATGTGTTTCGATTCTGAGCCCGCAACTACTAACTCTGATAGTTCATCGATTTTTTCATCGATTTTATATGTTTTATGTGTATATATCTGTTTATGTGTTTAAATTTTGGAGACTTATTCGATTTTCGCTCTCATTTCGATCGACACACACGACTCGCATCGCCCTTCCATCCCAAAACAAAGGCAAGTCGCCGCAAATCTAGATGAAATCATGCTATGATATACGCTTATACTATACTCGACATGCTATACGATCATACTATGCTACTCGATATACCATACGCGATCGAAATATACGAACGACACGCGAGCTTTGAATGATAGGTTTCTATATTCTGACTGCATCCGTGATTAAGTGCCTATGTGCTTATGTGCTTCTGTGATTCTGTGCTCTATGTGCTTATGTGCTTCTGTGAATCTGTGCTCTATGTGCTTCTATGCTCCTGTGACTACGTGAATCTGTGGTTATGTGCCTATGTGTTTATGTGATACATGTTTCGACGTGTTCCTAAGCTTTAGTAAGCAGTAGACGTGTGAGGTGAGATTCGACTTGTTGTGTCTGAGACCTACGACAATGTCTGTTGCAGACCATGTCGTCATCTGGACACCGAACCCCACTTACCCGCCAAGAAAAGAGAGACAAGCGTCTCGCTGCTATCATCGCCAAGCAAGTGGCAAAAGCTGTGAGCGAGGTGTATGAAAACGTCAGCAAATCGTCTGAGGAGTCGCGAACCGAAGCTCCTAAAGATGCTAACAAGACTGTTTTCAGCTTCAAACAGTTTAAGGCATGCGGACCCAATGAATTCACCGGAGAAGATGGCCCTACCGCCATGTTTCAATGGTTTGATTCAGTTGAAGTCACTCTCTGCCAAAGCGGCTGTCCTGAAAATCTCCATACCCTCAATGCGACAGGTGTCTTCCAGTCTCGAGCTCTAGACTGGTGGACGGCCGAACGAAACAAACGCGGGAATGATGCAGCTTATGAACTGACTTGGGAAGAGCTGAAGGCCATCATGATGGATGAATTCTGCCCTCCCCATGAACGCCAGAAGCTGGAGGACGAGTTTTGGAACATCAAGCAGAAGGACGGAGACAACGCTGCTTTAACTTCTCGCTTCAAACAGCTTAGCATTATCTGTCCCGATCAAGTCAAGACGCCAGACATGGCCATCAAGAAGTACATTCGAGCTCTACTTGATTGTGTTGCCGACTTTGTTCACGCCGCCAAGACATCATCGATTGAGGAGACCTACTTGCTTGCCGCCAAGATCAATGACAAGCGGGTAAAGTCTGGTTTCTGGGATAAGCCATCCAAGTCTCTGCATCAAGCTACTACTGCAACAACCACCGACCCCACTGCTCAACCCTCCAAGTCATCACGACGAAAGAAGAAGCACAACAACAACAACTCCAGCAACAAGAACTATGCTGTCACAACAACTGCTGCCCCTTTACAAGCCGTACAGGCTCAGCAGCAGTCTCATCACCGACCAGCTCCAGTGACTAATGCACCGCCAGAAAAGCGTGCTTACACAGGTCCCCACCCGCTCTGCCGACATGATCATATCATCATCCGGTGGGAATCGCCTGTCGTTTCTGCGCTCACTGCAATCTCTACGGTCATTTCACTGTGAACTGTCGCTATGGTCCCCGTAACACCGCAGCTCCTGCCGTCGCTCATCAAGCTCTACTCCCAGCCCCGCAAGGCCAACACGCAGCTCAAGCACCCGCGGTCAATGCTCGAGTCTGCTTTGCATGTGATGACCGTAACCACTTTGTAAACATGTGCCCGAACAGGGTTGTGAAGCAAGAACCCCAGCAGCAGCAGCAGCCTCAACAGCAGCAACAAGCAGCCCGTGCAAGAACCTTCAACATCAACACCCGTCAAGCCCAGGCTGACAACAACGTAGTTAATGGTACGTTCTTTGTGAATGGTATTTATGCATCGTGTTTGTTTGATACTGGAGCCGATAACTGCTTTGTGTCGTTTGAATTCGAGAAGCTCCTTAGCCGTAAGCGTTCTTATCTCCCCCGTCATTCGAAGTTGAAGTCGCTACAGGAAGAACCGTCGCCGTTAACTCTGTTCTCCATGATTGTACCCTCGAGCTCAACAATCACATCTTCCCAATCGACCTTATTCTGATGCGGCTCGGAAGTTTCGACGTCATAGTAGGCATGGACTTCCTTCGCGAAAACCATGCTGAAGTTGTGTGTTTTGATAAAATGATTCGATTCTCACTCGCAAATGGTGATCTATTATGTGTGTACGGTGAAACAGCTTCGAAAGGTCTCAAGCTCATGTCATGCATCCAAGCTAGCAAGTATCTCCGCAAGGAATACAGAGCTTTCTTGGCCAACATTGTAGTAGCGGAGAAGGAAAGGAAAAAGAGGGCCGAAGTCAAAGACGTTCCAGTGGTTCGTGAATTTCCTCAGGCGTTCCCTGATGATCTTCCCGGACTACCGCCAAGTCGTGATATCAACTTTCGTATCGACCTTATTCCTGGAGCTAACCCTGTTGCTAAAGCCCCTTATCGACTCGCGCCATCCGAAATGAGGGAATGATGTGCACGAAGTGGCTTAACAAAAACAACTAAAATTAACCCTAATTTAGACACTCTAAGCTTTAAATTTATAAACTAAGACTCGATCTAAACCCTAAGCCACACAACCGACAAGTGTACCGATCAATGTAGTAAAGCTAAAGCAAGTCCGAGTATCGAACCCACGAGACTCTAAAGATTACGCTAAGACTCTATAAAGACTAAGACTGACACGACTCAAACTATTTGTTTATTGATTGGGGGGGTTTCTAAAAATCCTAAGAATGCAAATAATGAATACTAGATTAGCTAAATAACTAACACGAACTCGAACGAAGACTTTGACCAAAGATGATGAAGACTACCTAGGCTAGACGCAAGCTAAACTCAGAATGGATTTCTATTCGATGATTTTGTGGTGTGGAACCGGGATCTTTAGATACTAAACCTATTAAGACACCACTAAGCCCCTCAAACACTCTCAAGGCGATTCTTGTGGCACTACCTAGGCTGTTACGCTTACCGGTTTTCTAGATTTCCTAGCAATCCTCTAGTTTCTTGAAAGTGCCTATATAAGACGCTCTACCTCACAGCGCGAACGTCTAAAGCAACTACGGGTTTTAATCTTGGTTTAATAGACAATGGAATGTTAAGGACTTATAACTAAACCATGACCTATTAATAACCTCGAGCCTCACAACGACAAGTTTAGCAGAACACTTGATTTTATTAAATTACCGAATATTACTTCTAAGGTTACTTACTCGATTTTCACCCTAAAGGATTAATGATCTATTACGTGATAAAGACCGTCACCTAAATCAAGAACCCTAGCACAACCCCATTATATGATAAAGACCGTCACCAAGGATTATACGAAGCAATAAACAGTAATCAAATAATCGTCAAGCACGCATATGCACCAAGTTAAATTCCCGAAGCTTTTACAATACAAGAAAAATCCACAACCACGCCAAAAATCGAATAAAGAACCAAACTTTATTTAACTATTGTCATTAGCCTAGGTAGTTTATGAAGTTTAGCCGGAAAACATGGTCAAGAACATAATCAAAATCAATATATATTCTGAATTCATTGTGCAACAAAGTTTAAACAAACGAAAACAAAGGAATAAGGATGATAAAACCCGAATCTTCACTCCCGAATGCTCCAAGATGTTACCCGAATGATTCCACGCCTTGACGGGTGGTCCATTGGACAACCCTTTGTAATGCTAAAAGACAAGTTTATCCCTCATTTATGTACGTAATTATCTTGAATTAGATAACTACTGTTGTCTATGTCTCAGGTACGGTTTAGCGGCTCAAATGAAGGAAAAGTGCAGCTTTAGAAGCTTTCGAGTCGAACGGGTTGAGATGCGGAGCAAAAGAAGAACAAAACACAAAACTCAGGTTGCCACCGTAAATTACGGTCTCACCATAATTTACAGTGGACCTGAGATTCATTTGGCTTCCACCGTAAAGCAGTCTCTTCATACCGTAACAATTTGAAACTCACCGTAAATTACGGTGATACCGTAATTTACGGTGGAACTGACAGAATTTGTGTAACTGCCACATTAAGTGAGTTTTGATGGTGTCTTTTCATCACTCTCATCATTGGACGTTTTTGGGAGCTTGCTAGGGGCGATTTTGGTGATCTTGCTTGGTTGTGAACATTATCTAAACATTTCGTTTGTGTTTTCGATCCGTATGAACATTAAACTTTATGCTATGATGATTCACCAAGCTATGTGTGGCTAAACTCATGGTGATCATCCTGAATTGAAGGTTTGTTTAAGACTTTTGTGTTTGGATTCGTATTTCTAGAATAATAGACTTGCAATGTTTGTTTGTTTATTATGGTGTGTGGATGTTTGATTGTAAATTGTTGATTGATGTTATACTCATATTCTAAACCGTACGTTCTTGGTGTCGTTGACAATCGAGATATCACGGGAGGGGTTAGGGTTGGATATTAGTCAATTGGTTATCGGGTAACAACCTCGCATTGTCATAATCCGAGTACTTAGTTCCCTTTTATCACAACAAACAATTACACACGAATCATGTCTATGTGATTCTTTCTAGTGAATTTAAACACAATTGTCCAAAGCAAACTAGAAATTTAGGATGGTCGCTTGTTCCTAATCTGTTTACAAACTACGGTCTTTGATTTGCAATTTAATTAGTTAATTTTAGTTATTAAAACCAAAACAATCAAATCTTGAATTTTAATTTCTGCATTTTAGGTAATTGTAGTTTAATTACAAAGCTATACAATCGACATACTTTCCACATACTCCCTGAGTTCGATACCCACTTACCACTATCTATAGTTGTTTTTGGGATTAAATTTGCGTGAACCACGAAATCACGTCAAATTTTGGCGCCGTTGCCGGGGTGTAGTGCGCAACGTGTGTCAGTTTATTAGTTTTGTCTTGTTATTTTCGGGTTTACACTGGTGTGTTTAGTGTGCAGGTTCTACAGGTGCATGCATACTAGAGGCTCTCACAAAGCGTCACCATTGTCATTTGATCCGGAAATCGAAAGAACGCTAAGGCAAAACAGGGTTTTATTACGAGAAAACCGAATCATTGGTTCACCCACTTCACCAATTACACCAAGAAACATCATGGCCGATTCACAAATTCCACCTACAACGGGTCAAACGACCTCATCATTTATACCTACTTCCACACAACCGTCACCAAATACCACCCTTCCACCAAACATTACCGAACCCATTACAATCCAAAATGTTACATCAACCAACACCACACAACCTATTACTACCCAAGAAGAACCAACCATCACATTTAACCCTTCTACTACTATACCACCATTGTCCCATTTCTTTCCGGGTGCGGGTCCATCATATTCAGGTCATACCATAGGACCAAACTCAACGATTGTTCATGCTTCAACATTTAGACCATCGAACCAAGCGGGTTTTCAATATTCAAACATTCCATTTGGGCAATCGTCAGGAATTCAAGGAGATGGGTATGACGAAGGGTTTGAAGAATTTGAGGGTTATGATGAGGATGGATATTTTTACGGGGGTTATGGTGATCAAGGAGAATTTGGATATGTTCAAAGTCAATCTCAAGGGATGGCAAGTGTTGGTGGAATGCCACAACAACAACAACAACTCGTACCACAACACATTCGGCCAAGACCACAAGGGCCACCAATGCAACATCCTATCCCATTGCAACAAATTCGGCCACAAAATGTACAACCTAATGTTCAACAATTCCAAAGGCCAATTCAACGCCCACCGATGCCGCAACAGCAATTTCAACAACCAAATGCACCACAAGGGCATGTACCAAGGCCAATGGGTCCTATTCGCCCAAGGGGTAGGTTTGGTGTACCAAGGAGACACCTTAGAGAAAATGTGAGGGGCATCGGAGCACATTTTCGGCCGGTAATCACTCAAAACCCTTCACCGGTAGTTATTCCTCACAATGATCAAGGGAGAACATTTGAAATGAGGACCAACTCTTTGCAAAGTTTACCAAAATACAAAGGGTTGGCAACGGAGGAGCCTTACTTTCATTTAGAGGCTTATGACTCGATTTGCAACACTCTTGGGAGTCAAGGGTTCTCGGCCGATGACATCAAATTGGTATTATTCCAATTTTCTTTGGAAGATAAGGCGAAGAAATGGTTCTACACGTTACCTTCGGCATCCATATATACATGGGGGGAGATGCAACAAACTTTCTTGGATGAGTTTTACACCGCCCAAAAGACTAACGATGCAAGAAAGGGGTTGAGAAGCTTCCAACAACAACGTGGTGAGATGTTTCACGAGGCGTATGAACGCTTCAATATGATGATAAAGAATTGCCCTCACCATGGAATTGAATTGTGGGAGTTGATGAATGCCTTTCACGAGGGGTTGAGTGTCGAAGATGCACGTGATCTAATGTCCATTACCGGTGGGACTTTTGGTACAAATTATGAGAACGATGATTGGGAGTTCTTGGAAAGCATGGCAACTACATCAAAGAGGAAAGCTCAAGCCTCAAGAAGAGCCCGACCGGCCATTGCCCGACCTCAAGTGCACGCCATAGATGATGGTAATGTTCAAACCACTAATCAAATTTATGATGTTTGTGCTTTGTGTAATGAAATTGTAGGATCGTGTGTTGACCCAACTGAGTCCTTCAGAGATTTGCTCTTGCTCTTCAGATGCGGAATAATAAGAAAAACAAGTAGAAATAGCACGATCTTCCTTTTAACTCTTTTTTGTATTGAATATAAACGTTTTACAGCTCAAACATCACACCGGCAGAACTTCGGCGTGGAATTCAAGACCTCTACTACTGGAATCGCTCATGGACCTATTTATAGTGTTCTGGAGCCGCTCATGTGGTCAAGTGACACATGAGCGGTCCATACATGTACACATAAGCGACCCAAGGTGACACATGAGCGACCCGACCATATCATGTCTCTAAAAGCGACCCGACAATCTAAAACCTATACCGACTCCTGTTTTCTCATATTTCGAGCCCTATGCTATACAATATGGTATAAGACATGATTCTAGACACTTAGACGGAATCAACAGATGTAGTGCACCAACAGACTCCCCCTCAGATGTTGATGGAGTCGTTATCACACTCTGAATTTAACGCTGTATCTTCTCCTCGTCAGGCTAGATCAGTCTATGGGCTTTCTCATTCTCTCTATCTTCAGACTCCCCCTCTCGATTTGCTGGTATTCTTTTGTCCTTCAGCAATATCTTCAGGATCGTTGTCTGTCATTCAAACACTCTAATTCTCTTGATTAGATCTCTTGATTCCTTAAGTTCATCAGCATCATCAGTTTGTTATGATCTTCAGAATCAGAATCTAATCTTTATAAACTGTTAGAATTGATTTCCAGGATCGAAACTTGGCTCTCTCCTATCAGTTTCGAAATCTGGTTACCTGCAAAATCTTAACCCAGAAATAAATTTCCTAGATTCATCATATATCAACAACCTGTGCACCAACAAATGACTCTCTCTTACCAAACTATGATGAACCACTTGAAGAAGGTTAGATTTATCAAAAACAATTAGATTTACACAAACACTCCCCCTCAAATACTGCTCGTCATGTTTAGCACACAGATTTTTGAAAATCAGTTTTCCAATATCAGTTGTCGAAAATCTTTTTGACTTTTTCAAAATTATGCTAAAACACACACAAAATCTTTTTGGATTTTGAAATAAAGAAACTAAAATGCAGAAATAAACTATTTACAAACAATATTTTTGTGAATTCGTGCAAGAGGATCATATCAGTTTATGAGACAAATCAACAACACCGTTAAGCTTGATTTCATTTTTAGTTTTAAACAATTTACCTAGATTGTCAGTATGTTTGTCCTCTTAAATTCTCAACACAAATTTCAATCGATTCGAGATACGATATTAATGTTTTAGAGACTTAAACTTAATTGTGTATCACTCCACTTGAATATACTCCCGTATCCAGATCCCAAATATTCAGTCTTACAGGTGAGTATACCACAGATGATATCTGTAAAGGGGTTAAATGCGAAACCGTGAGAGCTCAGGTCAGAACTTCCGTTCAGCAGAGAGATGACGGCTCGACTTTTGGTGGGTCCCCTTTAGAGGATCTTTTTGCATTTCAACAGCAGCGACTATCAATTTTATTGTTTCATCAGCATGCTGAGGGCGAAGCTTTTTCAAGCATTTGCAGAAAGTATTATCCGGGGACTAGGTCAGTACTTCCATACAGCAGAAGTCCCGGGATAATACCCCAGATATCACTGAGTATAAAGACCTAGTATCTCAGAATACGGGACCTTTCAAACAAGATTTCGGGGGTTACCCATATATTCAAGAATAGTTACCCACAAATTAAGCAAGTTTGATTTAGGTTTATATCTCGTTTCAATTTACTAAATGTGCGAAAATCTACTGACACATCCACAGTAAGATTGTTTAACACTTTTTAGACTTTACATATCTTTAGCATGTCGTGATAGTCCACTGATGTACTATCATTTCCTCTTTTTCGCAACAAAAAACTCATTTTTGAATTTTATCATGTTTTTGGCTTTTTCAAATTTTCAAATGTTTTTGGATTTTCTGAAATTTCCCTACTCCCCCTAAAATGCAAACACATTTTAAAGAAAATTTGAAAACTTCTAGACTTTTGACCTACTAGAAACAAACTGTACAGAAACTTGACAACTGACACTAAATCACATCAAATCGCCATTCACTAGGCATAAACAATCTGAACTCCCCCTATCACAAATCATTTTCTCATTTAGATTTCAAAACACTTAAGTTTGTTTTAATCAAAATGATTTTTCCGGAAAATGAATATGTGTTGGTAACAACCACTTGTAGGTTTATCAATCTTAAAAACAGGGATGTGGTTCATCATCTTGTCTATCTTTTGTCATGAATAGTAAATCAAGTACAATTTAATGTCCCTGATTTACCATTTGCCTCTAAGAACCTTCTGTATCACTTGTAAATGTAAACACTTCAAAGTATCCAAACATCTCAAAATTTAACCACAAATACCACTTGTGGGATCAAGATTACCACTTGTAGATACAATGGTTACCACTTGTAGGAATGTGACCTCTACATTACCATTTTTCAACCAAAATGCCGATTCCTGCTTCGCAATTACCCATCTGGAAGCTCCGGCGTAGTCCTTCAACCTGCAAACAAAAACATTCAAGCATTAAACACAAACAATCAAACTTTCTCAAATACTAGAAAGATGCCGATTCATGATCCACGATATAAACTTGGGATCTCCGGCGTAGTCCTTCAACCTATTCTGGGAAGCAAACTTCCCTCCAAGTCTTTTCAGACTTGATGGTCTGTAGCTCTTGAGCTGTTGGGTTGTAAGTAGCCTTTTTCGTTGCATAAAAATCTTTCACCCCTTTAGCTCTCCCACTCAACATTTTCTCAAATATCTTCTTAACATTCCCGTTGAATGTTTTCTCAACATCAAAATCTTTTTCATCATCATAAAATTGATTTGAAATTTCAATTTTTCCAATTTCCTTCAAAACCTCCTCAAACTTCAATGATGGAAAAACATCATCATTTTCTGAACTTTGTTTCATAACTTGTGGCTCGTCTGGCTTTGTGGAACCAGATTCATTGCCGACATTTACTTCATCTTTCTTTGCAACCCACACTTGGCTGTTCTTTCCTTTCTTCTCATACTTGTTCTTTTGTGAACATTCTCCAACTTCATTTTTCGAATTCTTAAACATTTTGGATTTTTCAGCTTTTTCTTCAACTTTGTCTTTCATCCTCTGAGAAGCTCCCTGTTTTGCCTTGAAATCTTTTGAACAATCCGATGCAATGTGATCAGCTTCATTGCATTTCATACAGGTTTGAGCAGTTCTCGGATGAAAAACTCCAGTTCCATTCTTTCTCTTTTCAGCAAGAAACTCTTTGTTAGTTTGTCTCCAAAATGATTTCTGCTGTTCGTCTTCCGAGCTTCCACCTGTCACAAATTCAGATTTCTTTTTAGAATTTTTCATATTTTTATCATCTTCTAGTGGAATAAATCCTAAACCTTTCTTTTTATAGCTACGATTTTGGTTAGATTTCTTTGGAAAACCAGGACCAGAATTGTAACCTTTTTTCTTGTTTAAACGCTGCTGAACTCTGGAAGTATATTTTTTAGGTTTTTCAAAATTTTGTGAAACTTTCAACTCAGAAATATTAACCTCTATAAGTTTAAAAGTTTTGTTGATTAGATCCGTTTTAACACTAAAAATTGGAAATTCTTTGTTGTAATATAATTTGTCAGAACCATTCAAAGTATAAACAACTTCGAATGTTTCATCATTCAAATCAGCTTTTGATAACAAAAACTCTTTACTATACGACTGTTTAACCGACGAATTTTGACTGTTGACAGACGACTTTGACTCTCCAGACTCAGATTTTGACTCTGTCTCCTCATCAGTATCCAACACCTGATCGACCACCTTTTTGATTAGAACAGACTCATGATCGGTATCGGACGAGGTAAACGTCACATCAATATTTTCTGGTAAGACGTCAGTTGTGTCTGTTTTAAGCTGTATATTGACTGCTTTTGCAAGCTTTTCCTCATTTGGTTTCCTAGGTGAATACCCATCCCAAATTGGAGGTGGACACTTGTTATAGCTAACGGTCGGTTTCTTACCACAGTCTTTCTTCTTTGTTAGTTTCTCGTCTTGAAAAGCTTCCATACCTGCAACAGTTGGGTAAACTCGATCAATAACATAATCAGAGGTAGAATAGCTCAACAATAACCTCCTAATCCTCTCATTTTCAATCTTTTCCTTCTCCAACTCTTGCTTCCATTTGGCACTTTCTTCAATGTAGAAATTTATAGCTTTTTGCTTCGACATTAAAGTTGCATTCATCATTGTCATCGCCTGTTCTCTTTCTGTGTTTGTCTTTTGAAGACCAGTAACTGTTTTGTTCAACACGTCATACGATTCCTTCACATAATTGAGATTGAACAATAACTGCTCTTTCTTTTTCTCATACTCAGCTATGATTTCATCTTTTGCTGTACACTCTTTATAGACTTCCAAACACTTCTCACAGGGCTTGATGACTTCAATAATTTTTTCAACTTCGACTGTTTTCACAACTTCTACCACTTTCTCGACTTCGATCACCTTTTCCACTTCAATCACCTTTTCCACTTCAATCACCTTTTCAGTAATCTTCTCTGTAACACTTTCAACATTCTGAACTTCACCTTCAAATTCAAATTGTTTATCTTTTTCATCTCGTTCCTCTACCAGTTTCTCCATTTTTTCTGCAAAATAGAAATGAAAACTATTAGGAGACAATTGAGATTTAGCAATATTTATATGTTTCTCTTCCTCATCATCACTGCTGCTTAGATCAGGTGATTGATCAAAATGTACAGATTTATCAGAGTCACCATCTGATACATCAGAAACCGATGGTGTTTTGTCAAATACAATATCCTGTTCTTGCACAGTTTCATCTTGTAAACTTTTTTCTGAACCATCTGTAACATCTCCAGAGTGTTCTGAAAGTCCATCAGTACTATCTGAACTATTGTCTGATGACACAGATTTTTCATCACCACTGGATACAATCTCTCCAATAGATCTCATCCATGCAGCAAACAAATTTGGCTCTCGGACGATCTTTGCAATGAAAGCTTTAAAACCTCCCTTTTCATCTGCAAACATATCCCAACTGAAACCATCTGGTAGTTTCTCATCATCTTGATCGATAACTCGTTCTGCTGTAGCATCAGATGATATGTAGTCACTCCAGCTGAAATCTACCACACATGCTCTTTTGGAATCTTCAATTTTTCTTCCGTGAGCTGTCTGAGGTTCCTGGGATTGACCAACTTGTTGATAGATAGCTTTGCGGTAGTAGTCATCTTTCCCGAATGGATTCTGTGCTCCACTAGCTTCTCTTCCTTTGCATTCCCGCTTGAAATGGCCTTTCTCCCTGCAACGAAAACACGTAACTTTAGATTTATCAAAACCTAAAGTAGACACATGTGCATCAAGAAAGTCATTTCTCCCAGTAATAGTTTTGAATTTCTCAGCTCGACGAAGAACACTCGCAAGACACCATTTGATATCCATAAGTTCCATTTCCTCGGCGTCTATTTGATCGTAATCCTCTTTGGTGAGCATAGGATTTCCGATTCTACCAGCAACTAGACCTTCATAGGATAATAAAACTGAACCCAGAAGTGCCATATGGTCTTTAGCAGTGTCTTCAGAGAAGCTTTGACCTTCTGGAAGGTTGAGAGCTATGTTACACTGAATTATGTATCCATTCCCAGTTTTCGTACTCTGAGACTGAAAGTTTGTGTTAGTCTCTTTTGGATTCACACTCGGAAACGATGAAAACCCGCTGCTAATCTTGTTTGGACCCTGATCAGCTTTCTCAGATGAATCTCCAGCACTGAAGGCGGTTTGAATCTTTGGACTTCTTTCAGCTTCAGAAACTGGAACACTTCCTTTATAGTACATTTTAACATCTTGTTGACCACCTGGGCTATTCATCCGGGCTATCTTTTGTTGTTCTAGATCTTGCCCCTCTAACTTCTCAATAAACTGCCCGATAGTTAATCTATCATAAACACCTGTGTTCTTCAATATCATCAAATACGTTCCCCACTCTTTCTGAGGTAACGCATCAGCCAATTTTTCAACCCATTCCTCTCGACCTTTTTCAACTCCCAAAATTGATAACGAACGCACTAAATGGCAATATCTCTCAATTAGCTTTTTAGTATCCTCTCCCGGCAAACTGCTGAATAAATCAAATTCTTTTTTAAGCAAAGCCTTCTTGCTTTTGAGCATGCTTTCACTACCCTCGAATTTTGCTTTAAGAGCATCCCAAATTGATTTAGCAGTCTTGTCATGCTGTAGCAAAATGAATATGTCTTCTTTAACTGCCTGCTGTAACAAGCTAATCATCATCTTTTCTGCCTTGTACATTGCCCGTTCTTGATCTGAAAATTCAGATATTTGTTTAGTAACTTGCAGCTCTGTTTTAGGCAATTTGTACTCTTCCAATATGCATTCCCACGATCTGAGATGATTTGCCTGAACCCAGTTTTCAAACCGATCTTTCCAACCGAAGTATTCTTCTATACTCATCAGTTTCGGAGGTTTCTGGGTAGTTCCCGTTTCGTTTTCAATACTCATGGCTTGTGCAATTGTGGCTGGAGTTGTTGGTGTAGCAAAGGCGTTATAAAAACTAGAATCCATGTTGACTTAGCACGTATTTCAAAGTAACTGTCAGAAAAGCGATTCAACTATTATCACAAAAGCGAACCAAACACAATGTCAAATACGCGATCCACACTTTGTTCGAAAAAGCGATCCTCGATGATCCAAATAAGCGATCCAGAAAACAATGTTTTGGAGCGGTTCAACACTTTTCCTTGGAACGGTCCTGAGGTGTGAACTTAAAAGCGGTTCAAAGTAAAGTATGAAAAAGCGGTTCACAATTTTGCTGTTCGAGCGGTTCACGAAATCCAAATCAGCGATCCACCAAACCGAATAAGCGAACTAAAACATCCCTATGAGCGGTTCAACTTGTCTGAATGAGCGATTTAATGAGTCAAATAAGCGGTTCCAGGTAATGAAATGTACGAATGAGCGGTTCCACCTAATATCTAAAAGCGATCCATGCTGATGTCATCTCGAGCGATCCACATTTCGAACTTGTTTTGAACTGTTTTCAAGCTGATATTTGAACTGGTACTTCTAAGGGTTTATCTCGGTACAATAATGAACAGTCTGTGAGAACTTGAACGATTTTTGACCGAGAAATCTTCTTGAAATTAGAAAAGAAGGTGTAGAAATGAGAAACAAACACTGAAAACCGGCTATATTCTGTAGAAAATCTCCTCCGTGGCTCTGATACCACTTGTAGGATCGTGTGTTGACCCAACTGAGTCCTTCAGAGATTTGCTCTTGCTCTTCAGATGCGGAATAATAAGAAAAACAAGTAGAAATAGCACGATCTTCCTTTTAACTCTTTTTTGTATTGAATATAAACGTTTTACAGCTCAAACATCACACCGGCAGAACTTCGGCGTGGAATTCAAGACCTCTACTACTGGAATCGCTCATGGACCTATTTATAGTGTTCTGGAGCCGCTCATGTGGTCAAGTGACACATGAGCGGTCCATACATGTACACATAAGCGACCCAAGGTGACACATGAGCGACCCGACCATATCATGTCTCTAAAAGCGACCCGACAATCTAAAACCTATACCGACTCCTGTTTTCTCATATTTCGAGCCCTATGCTATACAATATGGTATAAGACATGATTCTAGACACTTAGACGGAATCAACAGATGTAGTGCACCAACAGAAATAGGTCACGCGGCTGAAAATTGCCAAGGGATGTTGGATGGGCAATACGAAGAAGTCCATGCGGTTCAAGGTCAAGGTCAAGGAGGAGGTGGTAGGAATTACAACAACATGAACTCTAATACCTACCACCCCGGATTGAGGAATCACCCGAATTTTCGGTACGGGAACCCTTCAAATCAAGCCAACCCGAACTTTCAAGGTAGCCAAGGTAACTTTGGTTCACGCCAATCTTACAATAACCAAGGTGGATACCGAGGCGGAAACAACCAAGGCTATCAAAAACAATACCAAACGGGTCAAGAACAAGGGGGGTCTTCGGGTGGAAACGAGATGATGGAGATGCTAAAGAGCACGCAAATGGAGATGCAAAAACGGAACCAACCTGATGAAGTTCAAATGCAAAAGGATGAGGTTCGTGACAAAAGCATCCAATCACTAACAACTCAAATGGGTCAATTGGCGACCGACGTGGCGGAATTGAAGAAAGGCAAGGGCCAACTTCCAAGTGACACTAAGGTAAACCCTTCGCATGGTTCGTCACGAGGTAATGTTAATATTAATCATGTTAGTGTTTTAAGAAGTGGAAAAGAATTTAAAGCCAATTTGTCACCCGAATTGGTTGAGGGGGTAGTTGAGGATGTCACGGGTAATGAAAGTGATGATGAAGTTTCACCGGTTAAACCAAAAGAAACAATTGTTAAAAAATCGGGTTTGGGTGAAAACGAAAAGAATGAAAAAGTTGAGGGTGAACCGAGTCAAGTGCCGTTTCCATCGGCTTTACTTGACCCGGGAAAGAAAAATTTTATTGTGTCGAGAGGTCCTCAAAAAGAAGAGATGTGGGACATGTTTAAACAAGTGAAAATAAATCTCCCACTCCTCGATGCAATAAAACGAGTCCCCGCTTATGCAAAATTTTTAAAAGAATTATGTACACAAAAAAGGCAAAACAAAAAGAAAGTGCCTAAGCGGGTGGATTTAACCGGGCAAGTGAGTGCGGTTTTGAATGGGGAGCTTCCTCCTAAGCTCCAAGATCCGGGCACGCCATTGATTAATATACAAGTTGGTAATTTTCAAATGTCTAAGGCGTTGCTAGATCTTAGAGCCGGGGTTAGCATTTTACCGAGGGGCTTATATGACCAATATGACTTTGGTCCGTTAGCAAGGGTGGAGACAACGGTTGTTTTGGCCGATTTGTCTCATAAGCTACCTCGGGGTATGGTTCAAAATGTAATTGTAAAAATTGATGAGTTTTATTACCCGGTTGACTTTTTAGTCTTGGATTACTCATCGGCGGACCCTAAGCAACAACAAAATATAATTTTGGGTCGGCCATTTTTGAGCACCGCACATGCTATTATCGATTGTAGATTTGGTACAGTTGATATGGCTTTTGGAAATAGAAAAATGCGTTTGAATGTTTTTACTAACAATTCTAATGCTAATGGTGTTGATGAGTGTTTCATGGCAGATATAGTTGACGGATGCAACCCGCATGAGTATGAGGAGGATGGTTTGGATATTTGCCTGTGTGATTTTTCTGAACAGGTACATGCTTATGCACTCTGGGTTGAAGAGGAAACGCAAGATGCGATGGCGCTGAAAGAAGGTAGACCGCCATGGACCCACCAGTTCGAAGGTCTACCGGTGTAGATTGATTCGGGTACGAAACCATCATTAGAGGAACCGCCAAAGTTGGAGCTCAAAGACTTGCCTAGCCACTTGAAGTATGTGTTTTTAGGGGATAATGACACTTTACCGGTCATTATTGCCTCTAATTTGGAGTTGGCACAAGAGCAAGCATTGTTGGAGGTTTTAAAAGAGAACAAGGGAGCTATTGGATGGACGATTGCCGACCTCAAAGGAATTAGTCCATCCATTGTCATGCATAAGATCATTACCACTGAAGATGCAAAGCCGACACGAGAGGCTCAAAGGCGATTGAATCCGAACCTACGGGAGGTAGTTAAAAAAGAGGTAATTAAATGGTTGGATGCGGGAATTATTTATCCAATTTCGGATAGTGCTTGGGTGAGTCCTACCCAAGTTGTTCCTAAGAAGGCCGGCATTCAAGTAGTCAAAGATGAAAGTGGTGAACAAATTGCCACCATACCGGTTACCGGGTGGCGTGTGTGTATTGACTACCGGAAATTGAATGCCGCCACTTCTAAGGATCATTTCCCGCTACCATTCATTGATCAAATTATTGAAAAACTATCGGGTCAAAAATACTATTGTTTTTTAGATGGGTATTCGGGTTACAACCAAATCGCCATACACCCGGATGACCAACACAAGACCACCTTCACTTGTCCTTATGGCACCTTTGCCTTTAGGCGAATGCCATTTGGCTTGTGTAATGCTCCGGCAACCTTCCAACGATGTATGATGAGTATTTTCTCGGACATGGTTGGAGAGTCGCTCGAAGTATTTATGGATGACTTCTCCATTTTTGGCACTAGTTTTGATGCTTGTCTCAATGAATTACAAAAAGTGTTAAAAAGATGTGTTGAGAAAAATTTAATGCTAAGTTGGGAGAAAAGTAATTTCATGGTGCAAGAGGGCATTGTGTTGGGTCATGTGATTTCTGAAAGGGGGATGGAGGTGGATAAGGCAAAAATACGGGTAATATTATCTTTGCCACCTCTGAAAAATGTTAAGGGTGTAAGGTCGTTCTTGGGACACGCGGGTTTTTATAGACGTTTCATTAAGGGTTTTAGTGTTATCACCAAACCCTTATGCAACTTGTTATTAAAATATGTCCCATTTGATTTTACTAACGAGTGTATGCAAGCTTTCACTGTTTTGAAGGAACACTTGGTCAAGGCTCCTATTTTGCAACCACCAGATTGGTCAAAGCCGTTCGAGATAATGTGTGATGCGAGCGACACCACTATTGGTGCAGTTTTGGGTCAACGGGTTGACAAGAAACCGGTGGTTATTTACTATGCAAGCAAAACTTTATCCGAAGCGCAACTTAACTACACCACCACCGAGAAGGAATTACTAGCGGTGGTGTATGCTTTGGATAAGTTTCGTTCGTATATTTGGGGGAGCAAAGTGGTGGTTTATTCGGATTATAGCGGGTCCGGTACTTGATGGAGAAAAAGGACGCGAAGCCTCGTTTGATTCGGTGGGTCTTATTGTTACAAGAGTTCGATCTAGAAATCCGAGACAAAAAGGGAAGTGAGAATGTAGTAGCGGATCACTTGTCTCGGATTCCGGTGGAAGGGATCGATGATGTGAGTGAAATTAATGAAAGTTTTCCCGGCGAGCAACTTTTAGCCGTTTCCACTTTCGTTGCACCGTGGTATGCTCATTATGTCAACTATTTAGCCACGGGTGCTATCCCAAGTCATTGGACTAAAAAGCGTCGACAACAATTCATGGTCCAAGTAAAGCAATACATTTGGGATGAACCGGATCTCTTCAAGATTGGACCGGATCAAGTTATACGAAGGTGTGTGCCCGAAACGGAAGTGTTGGAAATTTTGACCCATGCCCATTCGTCCGCATGTGGGGGTCATTTTAGTGGGCATAAAACAGGCTATCGGGTTCTTTCATGTGGGTTTTATTGGCCCACCATTTTCAAGGATGCATGTGAATTTGCTAGAAATTGTATAATTTGCCAAAAATGGTTAGTATATCGAAGAGGGATGAGATGCCATTACAACCGATCTTGGTTGTTGAGATATTTGATGTATGGGGTATAGATTTTATGGGTCCCTTCCCGAATTCGAATGGCTTCCTATACATTTTGGTAGCGGTGGATTATGTCTCGAAGTGGATTGAGGCTATTGCAACACGAACAAACGATCATTCGGTTGTTTGTAAATTTGTTCAATCCAACATCTTTTCTCGCTTTGGAATCCCGCGGGTTATTATAAGTGATGGTGGTTCGCATTTCAAGAACTTCAACTTCGGGAAATTATTGAAAAGGTATAGCGTGAACCACCGAGTTGCCACACCTTGCCATCCGCAAACAAGTGGACAAGTCGAAGTGTCCAACCGTCAAATAAAAGAGATCCTCATGAAGACGGTAAGAACGGATAGAAAGGATTGGTCGAGCAAGTTAGACGATGCATTGTGGGCATATCGAACGGCCTACAAGACTCCTATTGGCACAACACCTTACTGGATGGTGTATGGTAAGGGTTCTCACTTGCCAATGGAGTTAGCGCATAGAGCACATTGGGCAATTAAGACGGTTAACGCGGATTATGATGAGGCGGGTAAGTTGAGAAAGTTGCAATTGAGCGAGATAGAAGAGATTCGGGATGAGGCGTACGAATGTGCATCAGCCTATAAAGATAAACTCAAGAAGGTGCATGATGCGAAATTGAGAAAGAAAACGTTTGAAGTGGGGCAAAAAGTTTGGTTGTACAACTCAAGATTGAAGATGTTCGCGGGCAAGCTCAAAAGCAAATGGATGGGTCCGTACGTCATTCGGAGAGTTGGGAGATTTGGTGATGTAGACATCCAAGACGAGCAAACATTGAAACAACAAACGGTGAAC
Source organism: Helianthus annuus (assembly GCF_002127325.2). Classification (NCBI taxonomy): domain Eukaryota; kingdom Viridiplantae; phylum Streptophyta; class Magnoliopsida; order Asterales; family Asteraceae; genus Helianthus; species Helianthus annuus. Next base: position 74,941,627 of record NC_035443.2, read on the forward strand.
GGTCATCGCTTGAAGCCATACTTGGAGGGGAACGACATCAACAACTTGGAACTTGACAAAGCGGGCTACATCTTGCGCCCGGTCGATGAGGAACAACCATGAGAGGCCCAGGTTTGGTAGTGTACATAGTTTTGTTTTGTTTTGTTTGTTTTGTATAGTTTGCACAATTGCCGTATTTCCTCGGAATCCGTGTTTGAAACAAGTGTGGGGACGTTCGGGTCACGAATTACTCTAACATTGTGTTGAGGACAACACGGGATTTTTGAGGGGGTAGGGTAATTTTTACAAGTTTTTGAAAAAATTAAAAAACATAAAAAAAACGGAAAAAACTAAAAAATATAAAAAAGTCACCTAAAAATTTCAGTTTTTGTGGAAATATAAACGCCCAGCTCGTACCGTAAATTACGGTATTACCGTAATTTACGGTGGAAATAAAAAAGTTGGAAGCTTTACGGTGAAAGTCTACTGTTTTACGGTAGAAGAATTGAAGTTCAGGTCTCACCGTAAATTACGGTGAGACCGTAATTTACGGTACGGTCAAAATTTTTTTTTCCGTCTTTTGGGTTCCGGCTTATACATAAAAAAACAAAAAAAAATATAATAAAAACACAAAAGCATATCACGTGAGTATACCCTGGCCACACAATCTCACTCTCTCTATCACCATCTATCTTCATCTCTCTCAAGACCCACAAGCCATCTTCTTCCCCAACCTTCAAACCTCCATAACTCCTTCAATTCTTGTCCAAACTAAGTGAAATCGGAGTCTATCTTGACTAATTTTTCACGTAGTTTCTGATTTTGACAAGAGATTTACAAGAAAACGCTGTTTTTGGGTCCGAATCCCAAACCCTAGTTCGAAAATTTTTGGGGGTTTTTGGAGTTTTTGTTTCACAAGCACTTGTGCATCTTCAAAACAAGGTATGGAAGTTTAATTTGTGTATTTTGATGGTGCATTGTGAAGATTGAGGTTATTGTGATGTTTGTTCATACCCACTCGCTTGTTCATAGTGTTACTTGCTAAATTTTCTTGAACATGAGTATGCTTGTAGATGTAGGATGTTTAGTAAAGTAGTGAACTTTTGGGGGATTTCTACATTGTAGAGACACCATGCCCAAATTTTTGAAAAAACTTATACATTGTAGTTCACTAACATCTACAACCATAGTAACAAGCAAGTGTGGGGATGTTTTGGAGAAAGGAGTCTAATGTTGTTGTTTGCTTGCGTTGTTTGTCTAATGTGTGTAGGAAAATGGTTAAGACAAAAGAAAAAGCGAGATCTAGCTCGTCATCATCAAAAGGGAAAGGCAAACAAGTGGAACAACAACCGCGAAAAAGGCAATATGTGGGTCGGATAAGTGAAAGCGAGAGTGGGAGTGAAGAAGAAATGGAGTTGGATCCACACGATAAACCGGTATGGAATTCGGGTCCATTAGATGATCAAGCAGAGGAGTGGCAACCGACACTCTACCATGACAGCATGAATAAGTTGAAGAACAAGGCGGCAGCCTTCATTTGTGAACGAGAAGTTCGGGAAGTGGAGTTCCAACAGTTTGGGGTGTTTGATAAGTTTCGGGCGTTAGGATGGGAAAATCGGCGCTTAAATGTTTCGATGAAGACAAAAGCAACTTGTTTATGACCGAGATACAAGAATGGATGGCGACCTTGAAATGTCACAATTTTAACAAGCCGTCACAGATGAAGTTGATTGGTGAGGTGCATGGGGTACCGGTGGAGATGTCATTTGACACATTGAAGAAGCTCGGGAAGTATGACAGTCTTCCGGCTCGTGATTACATGGTTCCCACTCTCGATGACCTCTTGCTTAAACCGGAGAAACATGTTCGATGGAATGATATGTTGGCAGTGATATTTTACCCGGTACATACAGTGGTATTCTATACCGGAAGAATTTGAAGATAGAAGCTAAGTTGTTGCTAGCCATTTGTGTTCTCAATGTTATTCCGCGCAGAGGAGATAAGGAACAGGTGAGATATCCGGAGGTACCTGTCCTCTATTCGCTAATGCATGGGTCTCCACGTTTCCCGATACGCTATCTGATTATGCACCACCTATGGATATGCCGAAATAAGTATGGAAGGGACATTGTCCCATATTGTAGGATCATCACGGGGTTGATGAAACAGCAGAAAGCTCTTACTTCGGAGGTCGAGGGGTAACAAAGAGGCACCAACCGTTTACGTTAGACAAAATGGGAAGTGGTTGGACATATACCCAATCAGAGCGGTATCACAAGTTAAAATCCGAGGGTCAAAGATGGAGAGCTCTTAAGGCGAATGCGAGAGATTTGTTACCGGATGAAGAGGATGAACCCGAGAGTGAAGCAGAGATCCCAAGCGGGGATGAAGATTATGAGGAGCAACCGCAAGGCGGGGTGAACTTGAATGTGGGTCAAGCGGGTCATGGTGGAGGTTACGGTGGTATGTTTTACGATTATGCGCAACAGTCTTATGAGCCGGGTTGGGCTTATAACGGTACAATGCAAGAAGTGATTGAAAGTCAACGTCCTCCGGCATCTATTTTTGATACATGGTCGGGGTCGGAGAGGACGTTGTATGATCAAAACACGAGGAATAGTGCAAGTATAGAGCGGTCGTTAAAACATAGCTTTGATCGCCAAGAGTCATGGAACCGCACATTGGTGTATTCCCGAGAGGTGAAAACGAATAATAGATATCATGACGATCAAGCGAGGAGGATGCATGCAGATTGGCATGCCGGAAGGCCGGTTGTTGAGGATCCACAACATGTGGATTATGCTTCGTTACCGCCTTATGATGGTAGTGTCTCATATCCGACTCCACCACTTCACCACTCACAATGGATTGACCCGAGGCAGCAAGAGGGAGCCCAACAACAAGGAGGGAGTAGCAACGGCGCGTTCGGATTTGGAGAATGGAATGACATGATGTCTTCCATTTTAGGACCTCTAGGACCGCGCTACTATTAGTCAGGTGGTGTTCTCTCTTTTGTATAATTTGTGCATATTTGTAGTTTTATTTTGATTTTGGTTGGGCGGTTGGGTGGTGTATGATTGTTTTGTTGAGTTTGGGATGGTGCTCGTTGGTGGTGTCATGTGTGTTTAAAAAAAAGTAAAAAAAATATATATTAAAAAATACAAAAAGAAATTTGTGGTTTGAGTGAAGAAGCTTGTTGTGATGTTGAATGAATTTAGTGATCAAGCCTCCTAAAGCCATACATTGGGGTCAATGTATCCCAAGTGTGGGGATGGGGGGAATTTTTGAAGATTTTGAAAAATTGAGAGCCAAGCGAAACGATGTGAAAACTTGAACACCCTAAATTAACCCCAAATGGTGCACCGGCAACCCTTGATACCTTTTTCATTCTTGGTGAGAATTGTAGCCACACTTGTATATAAATAATGCTTATCTTTGATGAGAGTGGCTACGGGTGGGGGTGCGTTAGAACTTGTGCTTGAATGCGATTTGAGTCCTTAGTTAGACATGAATGTGGAAAGGATAAGGGCATTTAGGTAGCCTCGTCGTTGGTGTGAGCGAGTGTGGGATTTGGGGGGTTGGACCTCATAAGTTTTATATATGAGCATGGTAGTGAGAGGGGCGAGGGTTTGGACATTTAGTTGCCCAATTTTGTGCCTAAAAGCCTATCATTTGCTACCCCTAGCTACTTACCTAAAAATTTGCCCAATTTGACCCGGTCTTGTAGTATTAGTAGTAGTTGTGGTAATGTGATGTAGATATGTGATGCTTTATTGCATGGTTATTTTCTCGAAAAAAAAAGAGAAGAAAAGAAAAAAAAGAAAAAAAAATGAAAAATGAAAAGAAAGGATGTTAGTTGTCTTGTATTTAGTAATTAGTTTGGTAGTTGTTATTTTGTTTATTTGTGTAATAAAAAGACCGGGCCAAATTTTCGCTACTTCATATATATCCCATTTCCTACCTATACACCTAGCCACGTTACAACCTTGAAGTCCCTTTGATTTGCATTCATGTTTGGCACTTATAGGAGAAGGATTGATTTATGTACAAGCCTATGATTGCGCAACCACCCGCTTGCCTATTGTGTGTCTAGCTTATCTTTGCTAGTATTCAATTGTAGCCGAGAGGAGAGATTTAGAGAGGGGTGCATTGGTTGGGTGTTAAAAAGGGGTTAGTAAAAAGATTGCTTGTTTTGCTTGGTTTACATTGATCACTTGTTTAGAAACTGATTTGATGAGTTGCTTTGGGACAAGCAACGGTTAAGTGTGGGGATGTGACGGGTGTTCCATTGGACAACCCTTTGTAATGCTAAAAGACAAGTTTATCCCTCATTTATGTACGTAATTATCTTGAATTAGATAACTACTGTTGTCTATGTCTCAGGTACGGTTTAGCGGCTCAAATGAAGGAAAAGTGCAGCTTTAGAAGCTTTCGAGTCGAACGGGTTGAGATGCGGAGCAAAAGAAGAACAAAAAACAAAACTCAGGTTGCCACCGTAAATTACGGTCTCACCGTAATTTACGGTGGACCTGAGATTCATTTGGCTTCCACCGTAAAGCAGTCTCTTCATACCGTAACAATTTGAAACTCACCGTAAATTACGGTGATACCGTAATTTACGGTGGAACTGACGGAATTTGTGTAACTGCCACATTAAGTGAGTTTTGATGGTGTCTTTTCATCACTCTCATCATTGGACGTTTTTGGGAGCTTGCTAGGGGCGATTTTGGTGATCTTGCTTGGTTGTGAACATTATCTAAACATTTCGTTTGTGTTTTCGATCCGTATGAACATTAAACTTTATGCTATGATGATTCACCAAGCTATGTGTGGCTAAAATCATGGTGATCATCCTGAATTGATGGTTTGTTTAAGACTTTTGTGTTTGGATTCGTATTTGGATTCGTATTTCTAGAATAATAGACTTGCAATGTTTGTTTGTTTATTATGGTGTGTGGATGTTTGATTGTAAATTGTTGATTGATGTTATACTTATATTCTAAACCGTACGTTCTTGGTGTCGTTGACAATCGAGATATCACGGGAGGGGTTAGGGTTGGATATTAGTCAATTGGTTATCGGGTAACAACCTCGCATTGTCATAATCCGAGTACTTAGTTCCCTTTTATCACAACAAACAATTACACACGAATCATGTCTATGTGATTCTTTCTAGTGAATTTAAACACAATTGTCCAAAGCAAACTGGAAATTTAGGATGGTCGCTTGTTACTAATCTGTTTACAAACTACGGTCTTTGATTTGCAATTTAATTAGTTAATTTTAGTTATTAAACCCAAAACAATCAAATCTTGAATTTTAATTTCTGCATTTTAGGTAATTGTAGTTTAATTACAAAGCTATACAATCGACATACTTTCCACATACTCCCTGAGTTCGATACCCTCTTACCACTATCTATAGTTGTTTTTGGGATTAAATTTGCGTGACCCACGACAATCACGTCACGCCTCCAAGATGCTTCAAGAATGCTTCAACAGCCTTCAATAGTGCCAAGGAACTCCAAAATTCGTATATATGCCGGTTGTTGATGATGATGTTGATTTATAACCTTCAAAAACCTACTAGCCGTTTCCTGTTGAGTGGATTACACGTTTTAACCTCTCTCGCGGCCCGTGTAATACATAAGTGTGAGTTTACGCGGCCCGCCTCAATGTTATGCTCCGGATTCAAGTTTTAAGTTCAGGCGGCCCGCGTAATAAGTGACTATAAGTTGACGCGGCCCGCCTCAATGCTCCAGTGTTGATTTTCGCTTCTTTTTCGCTCCCGAGCTCCTCGATTTCCGTTCCAGCCTTTCGCCTTTCTAGATTTCGACTTATTTCTACTCCTTTTTGCTGCTAAGACCTAGAAAACACAAAATATCAAAAGTATGTACATTCTACGCTAAAAACGGACAAAAACAACTATCTAACGACTAAAACCGGACGCAAATAAAGATGTATTTTGCAATACATCAGGGAACTCTCGAACCAACTCCAGGAGTTACTTGAAAAAGGCTTTATTCGCCCGAGCACCTCTCCTTGGGGCGCACCAGTCCTTTTCATCAAAAAGAAGGATGCGTCGTTCAGGATGTGTATCGACTACCGGGAATTGAATAAGCTGACCATCAAGAACCGTTATCCTCTACCTCGAATCGACGATTTGTTTGATCAGTTACAAGGTGCCTCGTGTTTCTCGAAGATCGATTTACGCTCAGGCTATCATCAGTTACGCATACAAGAGGAAGATATACCCAAAACCGCCTTTCGCACTCGTTACAGCCACTATGAGTTCGTTGTTATGCCTTTTGGTCTAACTAACGCACCCGCGGTTTTTATGGATCTGATGAATCGCGTGTGTAAGCCTTATCTTGACCGTTTCGTCATCGTATTCATCGACGATGTCTTGATTTATTCCAAATCGAAAGCCGAACATGAGCAACATCTACGTTTGGTTCTCGAGTTACTCCAGGGGAACCAACTCTATGCCAAGTTCTCCAAGTGTGAATTCTGGTTGGAGGAGGTTCAGTTTCTGGGTCACATCGTTAATAGTCAAGGTATTCATGTCGATCCCGTGAAGATTGAAGCAGTTAAGAGCTGGATTACGCCTAAGAACCCGTCCGAAGTTCGTTCTTTTCTCGGACTAGTGGGCTATTATCGACGATTTATCGAAGGATTCTCTAAGATCGTTGTGCCGCTTACCGCTCTTACGCATAAAGACTGGTCTTTTGTTTGGGGAACTAAACAAGAGTCTGGTTTTCAAACCCTTAAGCGCATGCTTTGCAACGCTCCTGTTCTCACGTTGCCAGACGGAAACAACGATTTCATTATCTATTGTGATGCTTCCAACCTTGGTCTTGGCTGTGTTCTCATGCAACGGGACCAGGTTATAGCTTACGCGTCTCGTCAGCTCAAAATCCACGAGAAGAACTATACAATCCATGATCTCGAGCTAGGCGCAGTTGTTTTTGCATTAAAGATTTGGTGACACTACCTGTATGGTACCAAGTGTACGATCTTCACCGATCACAGGAGTTTACAACACATCTTTAATCAGAAAGAACTTAACATGCATCAACACCGATGGGTAGAACTTCTTAACGATTACGACTGTGAGATTCGTTATCACCCGGGCAAGGCAAATGTTGTTGCCGACGCGCTCAGCAGACGGAGTTATTTGCTCAGTATTCGCAATACCCAAGCCTAGCATGATCTCGAAACCCTCATCCGCGAAGCCCAGCATGCTTGTTTTAACGAACGCACTTTGAAGAAAGAGAGGATCTACCACGATGGAGCTCAACTGGTAAGCAAAGCAAATGGGATTTTCTATTACCTCGACCGAATTTGGATCCCTAAGCGGACCGATTTGCAAAGGATTATAAACGAAGCCCACAAATCCCGATATTCCATTCATCCCAGTGCCGATAAAATGTACCAGGATCTTCGCTACAAGTACTGGTGGCCGGGCATGAAACGGGATATCGCTCTTTATGTTGGAAGTTGCCTAACTTGCGCAAGAGTTAAGGCCGAACATCAACGACCTTCTGGCTTACTCGAACAACCTCCAATCCCTATATGGAAGTGGGAGAGCATAGCTATGGATTTCATAACCAAACTACCGCCCACGCCATCAGGTCATGACAACATTTGGGTTATAGTTGATCGTCTGACCTGTAACACCTCGAAATTTTGTGTCCAATAATGTATTGACACGTGTCATGAGTTTACACGTGGCATTAACTATTAAATAAAGGACTAAAGTCGAAAAACCTTGAAAGTATGTAAATTCGAGGGTTATAAATGTCAACGAAGGGTAAATATACTGTATAGTAAACCTAAATGATTCTCGTACCTTCAAACGAATAAATCATGGATCGTACGGGGCGAAACGCGGGAGAAAGTGAAAGATTACAAGCTACAGGGGTTAATTGTGTCAACATGTTTAATATTATACCTCTGAGTGACCCTTTGACAAACCCGAGGCTTTATAACAGTAAAATACGCTCACTAGAATATACGATATAAATTTCACGAAGTTCCGTTTTAAAATGAGAAAGTTATGATCAAATTCGTATGAGAGGGGTCAAAAGCGTCAACAATAAAAGTTAAGGCTTTTCGGATAGTAATTAAACTAACCAGGGACATAACAATGCGGGTAAAAGGCACGAGGCCCTTAGTAGTAAATAATCGAGGGCCAAATCGCAAAGTTACCCCTTCGAAACCGAAAGGTCAGGTTAATCATTACAAAAGATTTGAAAATCTTGGAAATCAGGTCTAATGCGGGCCACGTTAAGGTTATGGGAGATTTAATGTGGGCCGCGAGCCAGCTGCTGATTCATTTTCTGACATTAGGATTCATGCGGCCCGCGTCCGAGTTGCTGAATCCTAATGCGGGCCGCGTACGAGTCCCAGATGCAGAAACTTTGGACATATTCAATGTTTGAGCTTGTGAACGATCAATTGAGCATTAATTGAAGTATGGGCGCCCTCTACATGTCCCCTAGCACCTTAGGACACCTGCTGATCATCCATGAACCCTTGTAGGTTGAGTTGTAATGATCCTATGCCAATTTTTTTCACTATAAAAGCCAATGCATTGTGCACAAATGAAACACACCTCAAATCTGCATTCTAGTCCATCTCTGGAGCTCTAAACCATTCTTCTATCATCCCTAGTCGTGCACCATGCTTCTGTAAGTGTGTCTACCCTTTTGTGGCTTAGTTTATGCATAGTTTAGCTTAAAAGTCAATCCGTCGTAATTAACGATTGACTTTGTGATAAATCACAAATGGTCCAGTGGTTTGTCGAATCAAAGATAGTTATATGATGGTAATCATGTGGGCTTTAAACCCCTAAAAGGGCACCCTCTGATTCCCACTCTAACTAGTCCAAATGTCGAGTCAAACGTGCTTAGAAAAAGTCAACAGAAATGCTATTTTGCGATTTCTTGCATAATCGGTAATGTAGATGATATGTAACCTGTTTAAACACTCATAAAACATAATAATAAGTATATTAACTAGTCTAAGCTTGTTTAATCCGACCATTTATTGTTTTGACCCGGTTCGGAGCCGAAAGTCGCAAAGCTTTGACTTTTGCGTTGACTTCAATTCTGACCTGTTAAAGTATGATTTAGATATGCCTTAGGACTCTCTTAGGACCAGGTTACATGATGGTATAACCCTCTGTGACCGGTCCGTTGTTTGTCCGAGTCTTTTACACATTTCCGTTAAATGCTTAAAAGTTGACCGTAACGCCCTTTTTAAAATTAAAACGAGAAATTCGGACATGTGAAAGAACCATAACCTTAGTTACTGATTTTTAAGCATGTCCCTAAGATTTCACGTCAATCCGAGGTCCAGAATAGGAGTTATGCTAAATAGCGCAAATTACGGAAACTTTAGTAATTTAATAGCGCAATTAGCATAACGCCTATCTAAACCCGGATTTCGACACCAAACCTTTTACACACTGATGTAAAATAATATTTTGGGATTTTTAAATATTTTTAATTATTTTTTTTACCTGCTCATAACCTGCGGTTATGGCAACGGTTCGGTAAATACCGAATATACCCTTTTCGGCCATAACTTGAGTTCTACAAGGTCTTTTGACCCGATTCCAGTTGCCACTGATCTTAAATAATGAATAAAGTAATTTAGGCTTTACAAACTGTTCGGGAAACTGAGATTTCCTGTAGAACTCAGAAACCTCTTTTATAATCTTTAAAAAGACTGAAATACCCCTACAGGGCATAATATGAACTTAAACTCGTTACGGGCATTATGGAAGGTATCTTACTGATACCACAACCTCTTTAAAGCATATTGACTTAGGAAACCAGTGTAGGACTCTTACGGTTACCCGTTGCGCCTTTTGCGCGCACGGTTCGGCTTATGTAACTAGTTTACAAAAACTAGCCGAAACGGGTCAAACCATATTGTTTTGACCCCAAAATCTAGAGTGTCGTTATTATACCCTTATAAAACAAGTCTTCAAACTTGTTGGGTCAAAATCACATTCCATTCCCGGTTTTCGCCTTTCACGCGATTAAACCGTAACTATCCGTTGAAACTGACCGGTCTGAGCTACGGCTAAATTAAAGACCCGTTAGGATTCTAATAGGTTAATTTAAACCTTCGTTCCAGATTAGGAGACCAGTAAAAGCTATCTGCAATTTATTTCGATTAAGGATTTATACTTGCAAAGGTAAATACTTTTAACTTATTTTCCGTTATACGGGCTTGGGTTACGGTATATAGCATACCGCTTGATCGGGCATCAAATTCTCCACAGTTAAGTGGGTAATTGAATAAATTTGATCGGCTCGTTTAAACAGTCTTGTTACTTAAAAGCCTTTGGGGGGTTAATGACCATGTCCCGGATATCCCTGGCATCATTTTACGAAATGGCCACGACCTAAGCGCGGAGTGTAGGCGTACACTCGTCAGTGCATAAATAGATCGTTGTGGTGTGTCTATTGATCTTTAACCCGGACTTGATCTGGACTACTGAACGCATAAGGAACATGTAATTCGTTCACAAGATTATATATTTAAATAATTCTCCCAAGTTATAAAAGAGTTTGTGCCTCGTGCATTCAAATCAATTTTAATAAACATTTTACAAAAGTGTCGGTTGAATGTATTTACCAGTGTAAACTGACGTATTTTTCCAAAAAGATTAAATGCAGTTACTAAACGTAATTGGCTGGCTATAGCTCCTTAGCATCTTAAAGAGTCTCGCAAGCTTAAGATGCCTTCGTCTGTTGAACAATACTTATATTTTTTTATTTGATCCCCTGTGGATACATTTTCGACTATTCGTAATACTTTGATATTGCAAACAATGGTTGAAATATAATTATCTTTATGCTTCCGCTGTGCATTCATATATTGTGTGGTTTGACTATATTGTTGCCAACTACGTCACGGTAATCCCCCACTTGGCCCACCGGTGAGACATGTGGAAATCGGGGTGTGACATGACCAAATCAGCCCACTTTTTGCCAATACGGGAAGACTACAAGGTAGAACGACTAGCCCGAATCTACATCGACGAGATCATTTGTAATCATGGTACGCCTCGTGACATCATTGCGGACCGTGACGCTCGGTTTACCTCGCGATTGTGGGAAACGTTTCAAGCAGCTCTTGGTACGTCGCTTAACCTGAGTACCGCATTCCATCCTCAAACCGACGGACAAACTGAAAGAACGATCCGTACTCTTGAAGACATGCTCCGCGCGTGTGTCATAGACTTCGGTGGTAGTTGGAACAAATACCTACCGTTAGTCGAATTCTCGTACAACAACAGCTATCATGCCAGCATACAAATGGCACCATTCGAGGCTTTATATGGAAGAAGATGTCGTTCGCCTATTGTGTGGCACGAGATCGGTCACTCGCAATTAACCGGTCCCGAGTTACTACAAGAAACGACTGACAAAATCCTCCAGATTCGAGACAACTTGTCGAAAGCCAGGGATAGACAGAAAAGTTACGCTGATAGAAGACGCAAACCCCTTGAATTTGACGTTGGCGACTACGTACTCCTAAAGGTATCACCTTGGAAGGGTGTGGTCAGATTCAGCAAGAGAGGGAAACTAGCGCCTTGATATGTTGGACCTTTTAAGATTCTCGAGAGAATCGGAAAAGTCGCCTACAGACTCGAACTACCGGACGAACTTAGTAACGTCCACCCGACTTTCCATGTGTCAAACCTCCGAAAATGCCTAGCTGATCATGATCTGATTGTACCTCTCGACGACCTTCAAGTCAATGAAACGCTACATTTTGTAGAAAAGCCTGTCGAAATCATGGATCGCCAAACCAAGCAACTCAAACGCTTGTGCATCCCTATCGTGAAAGTCCGATGGGAAGGCAAACGAGGCGCAGAGTTCACTTGGGAACTCGAAAGCGACATGAAGGCGAAGTACCCGCAGTTGTTCAAATGAAAGTCTAGAGAAAGAAAGTGCTCCAAGATGATTCACGGTGCTGTGCAGCTCTCAACCTAATTTCGGGATGAAGTTCCCTAAACAAGGGGAGGCTGTAACACCCCGTGTTTTCGAATGTCAAAGTCAAAGTCCAAGTCAAGTTTGACTTCTTTGACTATAATTAGTCCATTTTATGTTTTATTTGTATTATGTGGAGTAAGTGTTGTTAATCAAAGGAATCGAAGTAATCGAATGTTTAATCGACGCGAAACGCTTTACGGCTGTGAATAGTAGGAAGTAACAATGCGATAAAGTCAACTAATCAATAATCAAGCTAATCGAATCATAATCAAACTCGAAGCTCGAATTATGCGAATTTGGTGGTATTATACGTGTGTGTATGCCTTATGTGTTACTTGTGCATGTTTACTTTATGTTATGTGTGGTTATCAATCGAATCAATCGAATCGAAACTCAAAACTCAATCGAACACAATCGAAATCAAGTTATGATAATTGGTGGAGAAGAGATTATGCAAGACGTAGATAATTGTATGTTAGATATAGTGATTGGGACTAAAAGTAATTTGAATAGAAACTCTATCGTATTCGTATCATCTTCAATCGAAATCGAAAAGTCAAAAATCGTCGCACCAAAAACGTCCGAAACAGGTTGTTGATCGATCAGGCCCTAGCCGATCGAACAACCCAGCCGATCGGACGGACTATCTGATCGAGCAGGCTGTCCGATCGGGGTGCCTGGCCGATCGGCCAGCCCTTTCCTCTTTTGGAAGGCTATAAATAGGCCTGTCATTGTCATTCTTTCCACTTTTGGAAACCCTCTGACCGACCAGCTCGTACTCCCCTTCTTTTCTCTGATTTCCTCCAATTTCGGTAAGTTTTCATCCTAAATCTTGTACTTTCTTGAACAATACACACTCCTACACCTTTCTATCTTTCAAATCTTGGTTTCTAACTGTGAAATTATCAAGATCTAAGTATTCTAGGATGATGTCATCATGGTGTTCTTCAAGAACTTCATGTTTTGGCCTCAACCCACCAAGAATCACTTGGATCTGGCCGATTTCCACATAAACAAACTAGGATCTATCACAGATCTGAACATTTACATGGTGTGAAGGATTGAAAGAAGGATTTCCAACTTTCTTTCAACTCTTTTACACTCAATGCCTTCAAACCGGTAGAAATGGAGCTTGAGCCAACTCACCAATCATTCTAATGGTTGCGTGGTTCAAGATTCGGATTTCTATCTACGAGGTTCACCGATTTCAGGTTAAACGTTAAACTACCGTTCCGAACTGTTCACCGGCCGGACTTGGGTGATTCCTGTCCGAGCAGGGGAAACAAGTAAGAACGAAGGTGCCATGGTTCAGCTCGTTGTCAAAAATACCTCAATATAACGTCAAACAATTAGAACAGCCAAGTGTTAGACGAACAGGCCGACCGGTCAGAAATGTTGACCGATTGAACAGGCTGTTTGAACGAACAGCCCAACCGATCGGACATGTCAGCCGATCGACCAGGCCAGCCGATCGGCTAGCACATGGCCCCACACTTTAACAATTTCATGAAGTCTAGTATTAAACGAAGTGCTGTTCGATCGAACTACGGTTTGGGTTAAATTACTCTTCTAATCATGAGATACTATACTTCAACACTTAATCGATTTTTCAACTCGTTCGATGTATTAGAGTGCCACCCGATCGAACATGTTGTCCGATCAGGTGATATCCTGCTGAGGACTTACTACCGAAGTGTCTAACCGATCGGTTAAGCCGACCGATCGAACGGCCCGTTCGATCGATCGACCTGAAAGGTAAGAACACTTCAATGTTCGCAAATACTACAACGAAAACTTCAAAAGAACAAGCCATCATACACAAACACATCCTACTTAAAGGAAGAAACAATCCACTCGAACAGTCCAACCGATCGAGCCTACCGGCCGATCGAACAGGATGCCCGAACAGGCTGTCCAACCGATCGAGCCTACCGGCCGATCGAACAGACTGTCTGAACGGACTATCCAACCAAAGGAACAACCCGTTCGATCGAACCAACAGTTCGATCGACCAGGCTGTTCGACCCATCAGCACTTGTTTCCATTTAACGCGTTACTCATCGATATGATATCGAACTATTCAGGCTAACCCTACTCTCAAGCGCTCCCTTCAATCCATCAATCAATCGCTGTGAGTATACTCAAACACACTACTCAACTATTTAAACACACTACTCAACTATTTAGCACTTTTGGGTGTTGCATACATTACTTTTGGGTGTTGCATACATTACTTATCTAAATGAATGCTTGTTGTTATGTTTACATGTGGAATGCTGTCTACCTGCCTTAACGACGTAGTACTATAGTTTGGACTCAGCACCCGTTCACACGGGGGTTGTTAAGGACAATTACTTGCATGGATTACGGTGGTAATCATGTATTGCGAACTGTCCAGGACAGTCAACCCACAGTCATTGGTATCGATAGATCCATGTCGATAATTAACATGCTTCGTTTTCTTCTGTGTACGTGCTGGTTATGCGTAAACTATTCGAACTCTATTATGCTATTATCAAACTTGTATGCTCACCTTTACATTTTATGTATTGACTTTATTTTAGCGTATGTGACAGGCAATTAGGATGCTTATTTGCTAGGAAGGCGAGCTAGGAATAAGCGCTAGAGCATAGTTGTCTGTAGATCTTGCAGATCGAGTCTCTAGAAGCATTTAAACAATATTTATATTTTTATTTAAATCTGAGTTGTCGGAACATTATATTTGATTAGGTGCTTATCTGTAATAACTTTTTTATTATTTGGGATACGGTATGGGACGTATTATTTAAACTAAATAGTAATGATAGTTGTTGTGGAAACTTCTGGACAATCTATTTCGCTCAGTGCCATACCCCGATGATTCCGCCATCGGTTGGGGTGTGACAGTTCATTATGTTAATAGAATGTTCATTATGATACTGAATGTTTATTGTCTTACTAAATGTTCATCATTTTACTGAATGTTCATTATGTTGCTAGAAGGTTCATCATATTACAGGAATGTTCATTATGTTAATAGAATGTTCATTATGATACTGAATGTTCATTATGTTACTAAATGTTCATCATTTTACTGAATGTTCATTATGTTACTAGAATGTTCATCATGTTACAGGAATGTTCATTATGTTAATAGAATGTTCATTATGTTACTGAATGTTCATTGTTTACTAAAATGTTCATTATTTTACTGAAATGTTCATCATGATTTTAAAAGATACAACATGATCGTCGGTGACGATAATGCACGAAGTATGAATTGTAACTGAAATGTAGTATGATAATACAAGTTTATATGTGATGAAGAGATGCATGAAAGGAAACTCTAATGAATAGAATGAATATTTTCTATAGATGACGGACACAGGGAATGTAAATGATGCTGAAGTAGCATGACAAGAGGCATTCGATAATAAGATGATGGAGGCGGCAGAAAAGGTTATGAATGCCAACCTTCCTAAGTTAGCTCAAGAAGTCGAAAGCCGTTTCTTGGGGGTTGTTGATGAGATGATGAATAGCAAGATTGAGGAGTTAAAGGAAATGATTGAAGGATCTAGGACTAAAAGTAAAGAACGAAGGTGTACATATAAGGATTTTATGGCATGTAATCCCTTTTCATATAATGGGGAAGTGGATCCCATAAAGTGTCAAAGATGGATAGCAAACGTTGAAGCCGTGTTTATACGTAGCCGATGTGAGAAAAAAGATCAAGTAATGTTTGCTACGGGTCAGCTTCAGCAACAAGCCAAAGATTGGTGGGATACCCAATGAAAAGAGTTAGGGGAAGTAAGACTCCAAACACTAACTTGGCAAGAATTCAAGGAGTTGTTCCTGAAGCATCATTGCCCGCAGTCGGCAGTTGATAGAATATAAGATGAATTCTTGCATCTTCGCCAACAGAATGAATCCATTGATGAAATCACCAACATATTCTTTGATAAGCTAAAGTTTTGTGATGATTTTGTCACGTCTGAAAGGATGAAGATAAACTGGTATTACGGTATGTTGAAGGTCAAGTATAGGGAGTTCATTACCCCCTGGAAGTGTGAAACTTTGAGTGAACTTATCTATTTGGCCCGGGATAGAGAGATAGAGCTGAAGCGACAAGTGGAAAGGGGGGAGAAAAGAGCTGCTGAAAAGTCGGTGACTACGAGTCCATCCAAGAAGCCTAAGCAGCACGACACTAGGAATAAGGGAGGATCTAAAAGTAGTATTCCTCCATGTAAAACTTGTGGAAAGCTTCACACCAGAGAATGTCTATTGGGAAAGAAGGGATGCTATAACTGTGGTCAGGAGGGGCATCCTTATTATAAGTGCCCTAGTCCTGTGAGGACGTGTTTCAATTGCTGTACTCCTAGTCATGTCAAAGCCGAATGTCCAAAGCTTAAACAAAAGGGGCAGAAAGATGAAAAGGAGAATGAAAATCAGAAGGCTCGGGGTAGGATGTTTCAGATTACTACCGAGGAAGCCAAGGTTTCACCGAATGTTGTATCAGGTATTTTCTTAATCAACCAAATACCCGTGAATGTGTTATTCGATTCCGGTGCTAGTAGATCTTTCGTGTCAGACGAACTTATGTGCCATCCTTCCTTTAGAAAAGAACGAATGGTTGTACCCTTAGAAGTAGAAGTAGCGGATAGCAAAAGTTATTTATTATGTATAGTTTGTAAAAATTGTAGGATCACCATAGAAAACGAAGATTTCGAAATAGATCTTATTCCTATGACTTTGGGGGAATTTAGAGTAGTGGTAGGAATGGATTGGTTATCCCGTTATCACGCGGAAATACGATGCGAGGCGAAAATCATTCATGTATTGTCACCTAATGGGGTTCGAGTAAGTATTCATGGGGAAAGAAAATTAGAAACGAAATTGTGCATGATTGTCGAGGCAGTTAAGTACGCAAGAAATGAGGGTAAGGTGTTTTTGGCTTACGTAATAGACACAAGACAAAAGACGCCTGAAATTGGAGAAGTTGAAGTTGTGAACGAGTTTCTGGATGTGTTTCCGGATGAACTACCGGGATTACCACCCGAGCGAGAGGTGGAATTCCGAATTGAACTAAATCCGAGTGCCAAGCCAGTGGCCAAAGCTCCCTATAGACTAGCTCCCGCTGAGATGCGAGAGCTAATGACACAAATACAAGAGTTGCTCGATAAGGGCTTCATACGCCCGAGTGTGTCACCCTGGGGAGCCCCGGTACTCTTTGTGAAAAAGAAAGATGGTACAATGCGCATGTGCATCGACTATCGAGAGTTAAACAAGTTGACAGTGAAAAATAAATATCCCCTACCTCGAATAGATGACCTTTTTGACCAATTTCAAGGAGCGAGCTGGTTTTCAAAAATTAATTTGCACTCGGGGTATCACCAACTTCGGGTACGAGAGGAAGATGTAGCGAAAACCGCATTTAGAACCCGATATGGGCATTACGAGTTTTTAGTAATGTCATTTGGGCTAACTAACGCACCGGCCGCATTCATGGATCTTATGAATAGAGTATGCCGGCCCATGTTAGATAAGTCTGTAATAGTGTTTATAGACGGTATTCTGGTTTACTCTCGTAGTAGAGCCGAACACGCAAATCATTTGCGTGAAGTATTAGAAATTCTTCGGAGGGAAAAGCTTTACGCGAAGTATTCAGAGTGTGCCTTCTGGCTTAGAGAAGTACAATTTCTCGGCCATGTCATCAATAAGGACGATGTCTTGGTGGACCCAACTAAAGTAGAGGCCGTTATGAACTGGGTTCCTCCAAAGAACCCGAGTGAGGTAAGAAGTTTTCTGGGTTTGGCTGGGTATTACCGAAGGTTTATACAGGATTTTTCCAGAATAGCATTACCCTTGACCAAACTGTCAAAGAAGAATGAGAAATTTGTATGGGGGCTTGAGCAAGAAAACGCATTCCAAACATTAAAGAGTAGGCTGTCTAACGGACCAGTTTTAACCCTACCCAAGGGATCAGAAGACTTGGTGGTATACACCGATGCTTCACATCAGGGGTTGGGAGTTGTTCTAATGCAACGGGGTAAGGTGGTAGCCTATGCTTCAAGGCAGTTTAAACCGCATGAAAGCAACTACCCAACACACGATCTAGAATTGGCTACAGTAGTATTCGCGTTGAAACTGTGGCGACATTATTTGTACGGAACAAAATGCACTATATATTCGGACCACAAAAGTCTCAAGTACTTCTTCGAACAAAAAGACTTGAATATGAGACAATGAAGGTGGTTGGAATTAATTAAGGATTATGATTGTGAAATCCTTTATCACCCGGGGAAAGCCAATATCGTAGCAGATGCGTTAAGCCGGAAGGAATACCCACCACCCATACAAATTAAATCAAGGAAGATAACTGTTACCCCTAAACTTTTGGAATTGATCAAAGAGGCCCAAACCAAATCCTTAAATGCTAGTGATCCGAGGAAGGAAAGAATGAAGGGCTTAATTGGCGAATTAAAAGTGAATGTTGACGGCATCATGCCCAGTTATGGCCGAATCTGGGTACCTTGGTTATGTGAAGTGAAATCACGGTTACTAGAGGAGGCCCACAAATCTCGCTATACGGTACACCCCGGAGCAACAAAAATGTACCAAGATTTGAAGAAAGGATATTGGTGGCCTGGAATGAAACGCTACATTGTTAAGTACGTGGCTAAATGCTTGACATGTTCCCAAGTGAAGGCGGAGCACCAAAAACCGTATGGTAAATTGCAACCTTTAGAGATACCGGTTTGGAAATGGGAAGACATAACCATGGATCTCGTTACAAAGCTTCCTAAAATAAAACGAGGTCACGATGCTATTTGGGTTATAGTCGACCGACTTACTAAAAGTGCTCACTTTTTGCCCATACGAGAAACTATTTCATATAAAAAGTTAGCGGAGATTTATACGAATGAAATAATAGCTCGTCACGGAGTCCCCGTGTCTATTGTGTCGGATCGTGACACAAGATTCACGTCTCGGTTTTGGCGTAGATTTCATGAAGATGTGGGCACAAACTTACGATTGAGTACCGCGTACCATCAACAGACGGATGGACAGTCAGAAAGTGTGACAACCCTCACCAAATCAGGTATCCGTACGAATTAATTAATATTTAATTAATGCTTAATTACTGTGCTTGCTTACAGTTGTGAATAAACTGCTACTTGATTTTTGATACATACATATACATGCATCATACTTTATTACTGTCACTCCATTTATTACACACAAAACTATAGTGACAAACTTGATGCACAAAAGCACAGTAGCACAATGAACGGATAACCCAGTAAACATGCTGACATAGCCAGCACTAGACAGACACTGTCTCTAAGGCCAGTATGAGCCGGGAATAGATTACTACACTAGTAGGGAGTGTAGGGAGGTGAGGATTGTAAAACTGTGTCACTAGGTGATAGTTATAGTGACCGGATGTGCCTAAAACATGCTCTAACTACAAAATCCTGCACTTTATTACAAAATTCAGCATTTAAGTTAACTAGTAAAGTGCAAAAACATGGGAAAATAATACTAGACACTTTCCAAAGTGTCGGGAATTCATTGTGTCACTAAAAATAATATAAAAGACACCTTAAAGCTTTGTTTGACACTTTAACGGATCAATATCCAACCGAACAACCGGACTTTACCCGGAACATAAAATATTGTCAATGACATTGTTTTTCCTCTTCTGAGCTAGTTAGGGTCCCCGAACACCCTAACACCCGTTATATTACATAACACACTTGTAACTAACTTGAATTTCTAACTAACATAACTAGTTACTAACTATACATTTGAAATCCAACTAAATACCCCCCCCCCCCCTAACCGAACGGTCCCCCAAGGGGACACACCCCACCCAATTTTTATTATTTTAATCATACTTGTCTTATATCTACTAAACATATTATATGTTGGGTAATGGAGAATGATGGATTATAAATTTACATGAAAGGTTATCATTCTCATTCATATAAACACTTCACCAAAAACATCTCTCTCTTTCCCTCTCCTAGTGTTCGGCCGAGAACACTATCACCACCACCACCATCATCAAGTTTGATTCTTGCAATTCCACTTACATCCCAAGGTGCAAGAGACCATACGAGGAGACCCGGTGCCTTCGGAATCTTAAGAACCTCACTACGTTGCTTTTATCCACCTTGTTTTCGCTTTGATTCTTCCTTAGCCTTGAGCTAGTAGTAAGTGCTTCCAAACACTTCCTTGTTCATGTTTAAAGTGGTTAATAAGAGATTTAACGGATAAAAATCAAGAACACTAAAGATCAAAGCTAAAAGACATGAAAGAAGATGAATATGTTGGTTAAAGAGAAAATAATGGTGTAAATCTTGTAAATCTTGTTTAGAAATGATTATTTTATGTTGTTAATGGATAGTAGTGGAACGTATCGTCATCTAACCACGCTAGATCATGTTCATGGAACATGAACTAGCAATATGTAAAGTGTAAAAGATACAAGATGATGAACCTTTCCACACATAAACATGAACTTGTGTAAAAATGATTTTTCTTGTAAAATAGAGTTTTAAACTAGTAGATCTAAAGATCTACAAGTGGTATTTTCGAAGAACCAAATGTAAGATGCAAATCATGTTTAAAAGCCGGATCTTACACAACTAAAAGCATTTTTGCAAACAAACAAGTGTGTAAACACTTGTGTGACAAGAAGGTTCAACAAAGAAATATTTTCGTAATTCTTGGACTAGAAGTTGTAAAGTTACATACTCTTTAAAAATAAAGTTTTCAAGAAACTGATTTTATTTTTAAAGATAAAAAGATCTACTAAAAATGTTGGAAGGTTATTACATAATTTTACACGACTTACAAGTTCATGTGTTTGCGATTTATACCTATTTTTGGCAAGTTGGATGTTTGAATATTGTATATTGGTGATTGAAAAGTTGTTGATTGAATTTTGAAAAGAAAATGATACGCTTGTAAGCGTGGCCACCTCCAGTTACAGAGGAAACTCTGGCGAAATTTTTCCAGAAATAACACTTAGAAATATTTTGTGACAGGTGTTATGAATATATTTTTAACTTGTTTTTCCAAATAAAATTCGCCATGATTTTTATTACGAAATTACCAAGTGTCGGAGGTGGATTTTCGTAAATAAAACTCGTTCAATATGTATTTAGAATATATATTTTTCATAGTAACCCTTGTGTGAATTTATGATTATTTTGTGAACTTTATATATATTATTTTTAGAGTAAAAATAATATAACTTGAAAAATATCATGAAGTTACGACTTCCAAAATAATACCAACGCCTTCACAAATAAATATTTAAGTTACACCGGTATTGTTATTACCACACGAACGTTAAAATGTAACTTATGTATTTTCAAAAAATACTCTTAAATGCGTATTTTGATAAAAGCATTATTTTGGAAATTGTATGGAATGAAATATAATATTTTTGGGAAAAATATGTATATTTTGGAGATAGGATGTTTTAGACAAATGATTAAAATATATTTTATTAAGTGAGACTTAATAATATATTTTTGGAATTATAGAAATGCACATGTATTAAAACTCCCATCCTTAGGAAGGAATAAAATTACTAAATAATTAAGAAGTGTAAATACAAATAGTTGTCTAACTATTTCCCAAAAACTTAAACCTTAAGCCAAGGCACGGCCGTCCGTCTAATAGAAGTTATCACGTGTAGGTCGTCACGCAGCAGGTTGATTGGGAGATACTATTTCGAGACGCACTTCTGTGAGTTCATGTCCCCCTTTTCTCTTAACTGTTTTCAGTTTTTATACTTCGGGGATGAAATACATGTTACTATGATTACAAATACTTTTTACATTGTATGGTTAGCGTAAGGAGGGTTACTACTTAGATCATGTGAGTGAGTAGGCTGAAACTGGAGGCCGTTAATCCTCATTGTAGGACCGATGGTCATTAGCGGTAGATCTATCTGGGTGTAGCGAGCCAAACTCCAGGCCCAACAGAACGGACCTCGGGGTGACTTTGTACCCGACGCAAAAATCTTCTAGGTTTGAGTCTTCCTACTGCACTTTACACATATCAATGGCCTTGCAAACCATTGGTGATCTCTTTATTTCCTTATTTGCTACATACCAGGGATTTTTATACTTACAAAGGTTTTACATACTCACTTTACATGAACTCGCTCAGCTTTTGTTGATTTTTCCAACTTACATGTATTTCAGGGAATTAGGGATCTGGCGAGGTATGCTACGTTTTCACGCTGCGTAAGGAAAATGAGGTCATCCAAGTTTACGGGTTGTGGCTTTTACCTGGACGAGTCACAAGTCTTAAACTGTGTCTATTTCATGTTTGTGGTTGTGTCTTATGAACAATGTTTTTATTTTGTTATGTTGTAATCCCGTTGCATGTGTCGACGTTTTAAAACAATGTTGTGGTACTTTTATTTTAAAACATGAAGTAATGGATGATTATCACGGTTTTACATTCATATAGCTTTGTTGTGATTAAGCTATGGTATTAAGAAGTCACACCAAATAAACCCACGCTTCCGCAAAGCCAGGGTGTGACAGCTTGGTATCAGAGCCTTGATCATAGCGAACTAGGATTCCTTCTCGAGTCTAGACTATGATCACTAGGGCTCTCACGAAAACATTTTTACATTGCATATACTACGTCCAGATCCAGGTCACAAAACATTTTTACAAACAAGAGTATGAGCACATTTTATTTGTTAGTTATGGCTCAGTCTGAGAGGTTGAGGGAGTAGACTAGTGGGACTAGGAAGTTCAGTCTGAGAGGCTGGGAAGGTAGTCTGAGAGACTAGGAGATCCAGTCTGGGAGGCTGGGAGGTAAGACTAGTGGGACTAGGAGAACTATTTGATTGCTTATTAGTGACTAACATGCTTATTTGATTATATGATTGATTGTTTGTGCATATGTGTGTTTGTGTTACAGACATCATGCCTTCATCAGGTACCGGAGAGTCAGACAGTACAGACCCCATGGCTATAGTATCAGACGATATAGTTTCATCGGAGCACGAGGTGTATACTTCAGATACTACCAGCACGGACGATGACAACTTCCAGTCCTTTGCGCTGCCTGATGTCGTAGCAGAGTGTAACAACTCTCCTTAAAATTAATAACTAGAGTGATAATTAGTCAATAAGGAAACCCTAATTGAGACACCCAAGTAATTTCGCACTAACCCTAAAATATTCGGAACAATTGGAATCAGGATCAGGGCCCCTAAAACTCAGGGGGGGGTTAAACCCTAATCGATATTATCCTTATTATTCGTTGTCTAAGTTGAATTTAACAAAACTGTCAAGTCACCCAAGCTACTGGACACGAAACCTACCCTACCCTAAATTGGAATCCCAGGCGATACGCGGGAGGTTCCCCGAATTCTGCCGCGACACGCGGGAGATGCCAATTTTCAGTATAAATAGAGGGCCTTGGGACTTGAATCTGGGAGTTGAAACGACGTAAAATAGTTGTCTGTACGTCGAGTTAAGGTCGTTTTACTACAATTAAACACCCACACTGCTTTCGAATTGCTGCCGCAAAACAGGGTAATCACTCGATCGCTATTACGATTCATTTTCCGAGATCAATATATCCAAAGAATGTTTAAGTGCCGCCCACATTAGGGTTATACTTTGTCGTTCATCGTTAATTCGATGAATGAGTTTAAGTATCGCACTTTGTCGTTCATTGTGAGAATTTGATCTTGTGAGTTATCGTAACTTCTGTATTGATCACTAACCCTGTTTGGTGTGCATTATTGTTGAAATTAGGTTAACAGGGCTAAAATCATATTCTATCCATACTAAATCTGCAATGTGAGTCATTCCTCTTTTATAAACTCTTTTCTCACAGTTTGTGAGTCATTCTCTTTTTATCAACTATTTTACAATACTCCAAATTATTTTCAGAATTATAATTACAGTGATTAAGTTGATGTAATCACCAAATTGCAGCCAGTATGTGGGGTATTGTGCACATTACTACAGTTTAAATCATTTTAGGTGGGCGAACCTAATTTAATTGATTTACGTCATTCATTGGGGCAGCCAATGGTGATATGACCACTGTCACAGATCCGGTCGAGTGACAAATACTGTGGGTAGTTGGTTGATATCAGAAACATGCGTAAAAGATCTTAACACTGTGAATTATAATAAATGTGTCTTTTCAGTAAAATGAAGGATTCACTCAGTATATTTTCCCGCTGACAAAATCTTTTTCAAACATGTTTCAGGTGATCTACTGTAAATCAGGAAAAGTGCCGAGGAGCATTTCAAGCTTAAAATAGTGGCTCAATATAAAATAAAGAAATATGTTTAAAAATAAAGATTTATCAGAAAAATCTTATTATTGTAAATTATCGGGGTTTTATCCCGAATTGTGAAATGAAATAATCGGGAAAAGTTTTTAGCTTTACTGTAGGTCCCTCGGAGGTTGAGGATAAACCTATTCCTTGTTATGTTTAACACACTAGCAAGTGCGGAATCCAAGCTAGAGTGCAAACCGTAGTTTAGATGAAAGCAAAGATTACAAAGAGAAAGAGTAGACAAGCAAAGTATCAAAGTTTTCTCTTGTATTTCAGTGGACACGGTTACAGACCTTGACCAAACTGAAATCCTCTCTTACAAGACCTTGGGTTCACTCACAAATGCTCTCAATATCTTTCTAAGTGTCTGCCAAGAACTTCTAACAACTAACTGTGAAGTGAAACCCACATGGGATATATATACCCATAACAGTTGACATGCACGAAGGATAAGCAGTTCTGATCGAAGGATCATCTATCGACCAGAAAGTCCATCGAAAGACTCCGAAAGATCCATATGTACCTCGAAGGATGATATATCCTTCGAGGTCCATATGTATCCAACGAAAGATCATCTTTCGAGGTCATCGAAGGATACAATCCATCCTTCGATGACATCCTTCGAAGCATACATATCTTTCAAACATAATGTTGACTGTTTGGCCAAGTCAAACCAGGAGGATGGTTGACTTGGTCAAACATTTAGTCAAACACTTAAACAAATACAACAAAAGACGTAAACACAACAGACAAAAGACATCGTTTTATACATTACAAAATACAGACAAAGTACAGACACAAGTGCACCAACAAACTCCCCCTTGGCTGTAGCTTTGTCTCGGTCTTCGTGTCTCTAAGTCTCGGACGTCCTTTCCACTGTCAGATGATGAGATGACCATGCACTTCCTGCGTTGACCAGCAGATTGAAGCAGTATCGGGCCATCCTTTGAAACTTCATAGCTTGATCTCGATCCTGAACTAAGTAGTTTATCTCATGATCCGTCAGAACAATAATATCCGATCTGGACATATTTGTAATCCACATCGGATCTATTATCCTGAAGTTCTCCTGATTATCTCTGAATAGGATCACGGCTTCACCAGTATCCGCGTCATAGACCCAGCAGCGGAAGTTTCCAAGAAAGTCGGTCTTCATCTTTAGCAACGGTATCTTCTTCATCACTTTGGGAGGATCATATACCAGACGATAACGAGCTGTGTTAGTCTCTGGATCAAGTGTAAACCTGATTTGCTCGTATCTCGGAAACTGTGGCTTGTACAGAGGATCCTTCCAACCCAATCTCCTTTCCAACCTGATTTTCTTAGCGAACAGATCCACCATCTTTTCTTCGCTCCGATTGATGACATCTAGTTGGGCTAACACTGCAACATCATAATATGGAAGTGTGAGAATACTGAGGAGAGTTCTGAACTACTGAAGACCCGTTTCTCTTTTCACGACCATGCAGTGAAGATCTTTGACACACATCCAACTAATAATGCGACCCCGAGCCCGATTCTTCTCCAGCATCATATAGTTAACCTGTTCCAAAGGAGCGAGCGGAGGAGGATTCCTAGCAAGGAAATCCGCTCGCCATTCATTCACTGTTTTCTCACGGTTTTCTTGAGCTGATGGCGAATCAGAAGAAAGATTGGCGAACTCTGCAGTCTTTTCAGCCACAAAATCATCATCAAGGGCATTCACCTCCGCATTGTCCTTTCCAACATATACAGGACGATCAGGATCAGAACTGATGAAGATTTCTTCAATTGTAGAGAAATCAGTTTGATCCTGTACCAGCGGAGTAGCATCAATCATACACACAGCAACTTCATCCAAATCAGCCAAGATCAGAATTTGTTCATCAGACATTTCAGAAATAAACTCTCCCTCTTCTAGCAGTTCACCCGTCACAGGATGATACTTCTGAGCACCTGAGGGTTCAGAGAGATCTGTAAATGTTTCTGGCTCCAGGCTGATCTGTTCAGGGCCTGCAGATGTTTCCAGTGTCTCTGTCTGTTCTGTTGGGCCAGTGGTAGCTGTTGGAGGAGCAGAAGGAGTATCCTGAGCTGTACCAGATCCACCTGCAGCACCGGATGCAGTTGCACCGGAGCCTGAGGCAGTTGTTTGATCTGGATTAGTTGCATCATCATCTTGATCATCCACACGCCTTGAGGGAACTATCCCTAAGGTTTTGCACCTTTCATTCCACAATGTACCAACCATCGAATGAACCTTATTGAAGTTTGTATACATGGGTTTGAAGGCTTCCATCAGTCTATCATCACGACTACTAACCTTTTCCCTTAACGCCTTCGCCTGAGTCTCCAAGTTAGTACTATGCCTCTTCATAATTTCCACCTCCCTATCTCGTGCCCTGTTTGCCTCTTTTAACCTTTCGATTTCCTCAGCCTGTTCCTTGATCTTAATATTCTGAGCTTCAACAATTTTACACAGATGATTGTGTGCCATTGCATCCTGTTTACGCTGGACACGATATTCTTCAATAGTTCTTGTGTGTCGACCAACTATAGATCCCAATTCACTGACTTGTTCAATCAGGAATTGTATCTTGTCAGCTTCAGAAAATCCAGACAAGGTTTCTGCCAGAGTTGGCCTTGAAGGCTCAGGTCTTGAAGAACCAGACTGACCAGCCTGACCCGAGGCACCTGTAGGACCAGTAATAGTGAGAGGGGGTCGAGCATGTGTACCTGAGGTGGGAGTTTCAGGTGGCTGTTGATCAACAGTCACCTGTCGTGTCCCAGAAGACCTCTGAGGAGAAGACATTAACTCCAGCGTCTCTTTTTCAGTAAATTGATCACCATAGGAAGGAACCTGCTGCTCAGGAGCAGATGAAGGCTAGACAGAGACAGGAACAGAGGAATCACCAGCAGCTTTCTTTGACGCACGAGTACCTTGTCGTTTAGCTTTCCTCTTTCTGATAAAACCCGGAGAAGTAAGGACATAATCCTCATCCCTGTCAGAGTCTCCAGAATCACCCGTCTTCTTGATACGCACAAATCGGGGGTTCCCGCGTTTATCAAAGACTTTCATCATCCCTGGAGGAGGAGGATTATCATCCTCAGACGAAGAATCATCGCCATCAGAACCTCCTTCCTCTTCAGAAGACGAACTGCTTTCATCAACTATCTTCCTCGCCTCATCTATCTTGCCTTTACCCTTGTCAGTCGCAACAGTACCAGACTGACCAGCAACACCACCAGCACCACCAGCACTACCACCTGTTTCAACAACCACAGCACCACCATCACCACCAGTACCAGTACGAGCATTAGGATCCACAGACATTTCCTGAATTTCTTCAGCAGCAACATTTACGTCAACCTCAACATGTGCTGCAACACTAGAACTGCCAGCAGACCTTCTAGTTGCCTTGATTCCATGTTTAGCCCCAAGCTGCGTGTCAGCCAAAGCAATCAACCTTGGTTCTTCATTATCAGAAACACTCCCTTCACGACGCCATCTGTGGTTCTGCGGTGCCTCATAGTTAGGAATATCAAGATGACCAATAAGTTTCCTAATTGGGTCTGATTCCTTATAAGCGGCCATAGATTTGAAGATCAGCAGAGTGCGTTCGTTCATTGGATTCACAGGAAGAACATCTGCCTCGGCTTTAGAAAGATCAGGAATCTGATCATCTATCATCATCTGCAGAAACCTGGGATATAACCAGAACTTGGTGGATGTTCGCTGTGTTGCAGACGGAAGTGGCCTTCGAGCGTTTTCCTTTAGGTTGTCGAAGATATAGCGAGATATGTTAAACGGCTTGTTCAGAATCAACGCCGTAAACAATCCAGTCAAATCGATCGGTGACAAGTCATACCCAGAACGCTTGTTGCTCAGGCAATGAATAAGAATATGCAGTAAGAACTTATACCGAAGTGGCATATACTTCTTGTTGATTTGATTAGCCAGAACATCGTCGCTGTACCGCAGCCTCATCAGTAACCCCCGTTGACATTGTAAATCTATAGAAGTAGGATCTTCCGGTTGATCTCCAAGCCGTAGACGTTCTCTGATAGTGTTTTCAGTAATAACCACAGGTTTTTCAGCAACAGTAGCCCTGATCACTTCTTTATTCTCCACCATTTCAATCACAGCTGAACTCCAAAATGCCTTGATGTGCGACTGATAGGCAATGTATTGCGTTGTGATAGCATAATTGATGCGCGAGCGGTGAAGGTACTCCATGATGCCAGTGAACTCCGGACTGATACCGCCTACCGGTTGTAAATATGCAGCCATATTATGTCTAGATTCAGACATAGCTTCAAGCTCCGATTTCACCTTCTTTGTTGGCTTTGCCCGTTCCTTTTTCACCTTTGGTGCCATTTCTGCACATCACATTGACACGTAATGAGAAAAAGTCAAATAGTCAACAATGGAATTCCACACTTAGAAAATTTCCAATTTCTTGAAAAATTCCAAGTGTTGAACTCTTCGAAGGATCCATATATCCATCGAAAGATAGAATCATGGCACGAAGGATGGCAATCTTGTTCGAAGGATGACAGATGGTTCGAAGGATGTCACTTTCCTCGAAGGATAACAACCATATCGAAAGATCATCTTTCGAAGAATCAAGATATGTGAAAGATGTCTTGATCCTTCGAAGGTTTGATCAAATCGAAGGATGATCCTTCGTGAAATCTAACATCTTTCGAGACTCACCTCGAAGGATGTTGTTCAGCACATCTATCGAGGTGATGAGTCATCATCATCCTTCGCTCCGGCAACTGTTCAACGGTGAGTTTTCCGGTGAGATTTTAGGTGTTTTTCTGGTGACATTTTCAAATGGTTTTAGTTGTGTTTTATACCAAAAAGAACACATCAACATCATTTAAACTATTACCATTTACAAATCATCAATATTTAGACCCAAACCGGACATGAACACACATATGCATTAGCTTTTCACCATAAGCCCTAATCAATCCCCTGTTTTACCCAACCCAACACTTAGACAACAAGATTCAAATCTTTTCATGTTTCATTTGAACAAACAATGATCAACAAACCTAAAAACTAATCATTTACAATACATTTGCATATAAAAGCTCATTTTATACATGATTTCACAAACTGAATGTATAAACAAAAACCATGATCGATTGAAGATTTTATAGTGTTCTGTTTGTGTTAATGTTTGTTTTGACAAGCATGATTATCCTACCAAGTATCGGATAAGAATCCTGATGTTAACAAGTGTTAGAAAAATTTGGCAGAGGTTCGAGAAGATGAGAGGGTTTTGAGAGATGTTGATGAAACTGTTGTGTGCAAATGAAGAAGAAACCCATTATATATCCTGACCTCGAAAGTCCAACCGCCTCGAAGGACTCAAGACCATTCGAAAGATGTACAGCTGTCTCGAAGGATGACCTTTGGGTTCGAAGGATCCATATATGGCTCGAAAGATCCAGATATTTGAAAGATCTGGATCGAAGGATACCAGATATTTTGGAATCCTTCGAAAGATATCCTTCGATCTAAACCATCTTTCAAAGGGTCTGGTCAACTTCGAAAGATCAATTGGTCAAATCTTTCGTTGACCAAAACATCTTTCGACTAAGATAGTTGACTTTCAT
Source organism: Helianthus annuus (assembly GCF_002127325.2). Lineage (NCBI taxonomy): Eukaryota > Viridiplantae > Streptophyta > Magnoliopsida > Asterales > Asteraceae > Helianthus > Helianthus annuus. The sequence continues at coordinate 74,971,545 of NC_035443.2, forward strand.
TGACTTTCTTGACCATCTGATCTTTCGAGGGCCATTGCTTCCTCGAAGGATCAGATTTCCCACCAACACTTTGGATATTTTTTGGGAATTTCAATTTAAAACCTTCACATTTTGGAGGTTTTTCAGAAATGACCATTTTGAAAAGTTGTTCGTTATGAAGTTCTGCAAGGTTATTTTTATGAAGTATTTCGGCTTGTCAGGTATCGGATCAAGCACCAACATCAGTCAATCAAAAATAATATATAATTGAAAATCTTTTTGGATTTTGTGGTTTGATAAAATAAATAAAAGGCAACAATTTTAAAATCCTTTGAATGTTATCAAACGACATCACCGCTAATGTCGTGCTGATATGCACCAAACGACAAAAACTTGTTTAAAAATAAAGCAGTAAATAAGGCAGTAAATAAAGCAGTAAGTAAATATGTACAAACACAACAATATTTTTGCGAGTTTCTGGCGAAGAGAATCATATCAGCTTGCGGTCTTTTGTCAAAACACATTTCCTTTTAAAATTCTTTTACAGAAGTTGATAAGTATTCTACCACAATTACCGATATTGTTATCCACTTAAACTCAACAATCAAGTGTAATCATAATACAATGAGATACGTTTAAGGTATGATTTATACTTACCGACCGGTGTTCATCCACTCACGACACATTCCCGTATCAAGGTATGCACGAGAGTTCATCTTACTGGGGAGTATACCATTTATCATCCGTTTTTAACGTATATATATATATATATACAATGTGAACAAGTCACTTATTTGAGTTGAAAACAAGCCCTATGTGATAGAATCACTTATTGATGAGGAACTTGATTTTCGATGCATGAGGGCACAGGAGCAAGTCCGTGAACAGGTCAGTACTTCCGTACAGCAGAGAGACGAACTTGACTCCCGGATAAATGTGATATTTTATCACTTATTTTGATGGACATGTGACTGTTTATCACTTATTGAGGTCGAATGCAGTATGAAATATGTACACGTATGTATGGTATCATGGAAGAACTTAGACTTTATCTTTTATAGAAACAACCATGATACCCAGATGATAAAAAGCATAAACCCCGAATATCTCAGAACCTCGGCAATCTATCAAACGAAATTTCGGTACCAAGACCATATGCCAATGAACGGTTCCCACCGGGTTTTCAGTCTGTTATGTTTATATCTCCTGCATACTTTAAAATGATCGTGAGTCTACCGGTACATCATTAGTAGAGCTACTTATCATTTTCTTTTTCTTTTGATTTCTAGAAACATGTTTCAACCGACCTCTGATGTAATATCACTTTCTCTTATATTACCAAAAAACTCATTTTTGTTTTTCTATTGTTTTTGTGTTTTTCTGAATTTTCTCCCCCTTAAATGCAGAAAGTAAATAAATTAAAGACATATTTTTGTATTTTTGTGGTTTTTCAATGTTTTTGTATTTTTCTTGAAACTTTCTCCCCCTAAAATTCAAAAATAAAGAAAATGAAAAATATTTTTGGATTTTTGGTTTTTAGAAAAATATTTACAAAAACGATTTCCTGATGTCGGTTACTCTTGCTTCACCTTAATGCCGTTTACCAAAAGTAAATAATCAAATCTTGATTTATCAAATGCTTTGGTAAAAAGGTCGGCACGTTGGTGGTCGGTATGAATATGAACCACATCGATAAGTCTCTTTTCAAAGCAATCACGTATGAAGTGATATTTAATATCGATGTGCTTCGTTTTCGAGTGCTGTACAGGATTTCTAGTGATCTGTAAGGCAGCCTCATTATCAACATAAATAGGAGTAGTTAGGAATTCAAAACCGTAGTCCCGCATCTGTTGTTGGATCCATAGAACCTGGGAGCAGCAACTAGACGCAGCAATGTATTCTGCTTCACATGTAGACGTAGCCACACATGTCTGCTTCTTGCATTGCCAAGTGACTAGGCGATTGCCTAAGAACTGACATCCTGCTGTAGTTGATTTTCCATCTTTCTTGCAGCCTCCGAAATCAGAATCACTGAAAGCTTTGAGATCGAAGTTATCATCCTTAGGGTACCATAACCCGGTGTCAGGGTAACTCTTCAGATAACGAAAAATCCTCTTGACAGCAGCATAGTGAGAGACCTTTGGATTCGCTTGATACCTAGCGAGAAGACAAGTTGGATACATAATGTCGGGTCTTGATGCGGTGAGATACATTAAGGATCCAATCATAGCACGATAAAGTGAAGAATCCACAGCATCCCCTTCTTCATCCGGAGTAATCCCGTGATTCTGCGGAAGAGGAGTAGAAATTGGCTTCGTATCGGACATCTGGAACCGGCTCAAGATGTCTCCGACGTACTTGGTTTGATGAATAAAAATTCCAGATTCGGACTGATTAACTTGCAAACCCAAGAAGAACGTCATTTCACCCATCGCACTCATCTCGAATCGATCTTGCATCACCTTTTCAAATTCCTTGCATAACTTATCATCGGTAGAACCAAAGATAATATCATCGACATACACTTGTACCAACAGAAGATCTTCACCTTTTTCTTTGATGAAGAGGGTACAGTCGATCAAACCCCGTCTAAAACCATTGCTCAGCAGGTAGGTAGACAATGTTTCATACCAAGCCCGAGGTGCTTGATGAAGACCATATAACGCCTTGTTAAGTAGTAAAACCCTGTCAGGATGTAATGGATCTTCAAACCCCGGTGGTTGCTCGACATATACTTCCTCTTCGACTACTCCGTGTAGAAAAGCACTTTTAACATCCATCTGGTACACCTTGAATTTCTTAAAGGATGCGTAGGCTAGAAAGATTCTAATAGCCTCCAGACGAGCAACAGGTGCATACACTTCATTGTAGTCAATACCTTCAATCTGACTGAAGCCTTGTACCACTAACCTTGCTTTGTTTCGGACAACAATCCCACGGTCGTCCTTTTTGCACTTAAACACCCAGCGAGTTCCGATCTTTTTGTAGTTGTCGGGCCTATCAACCAATTTCCATACGCCCAACTTCTCAAACTGCTGAAGTTCTTCTTGCATGGCTTCCACCCAGGAATCATCTTTCAATGCCTCCTTCCAAGATTTAGGCTCTTCTTGGCTAACATAGCAGGCGAAAGACCAATCATTTTGTTGTCCCGATTCTCGTATCTCAGCATACAAGCCAGCATTTTCGTTATTTCTGATTTGATTCCTTGTCCTTACACCACTGAGAACATCACCTATAATATTCTGCTGAGGATGAATGTTATGAATTCGGGTTTCAGTAACTGGAGGAACTTCAACATTTGACCTCAAGTTATTGATATTTAAATTCCCGATATCATTCTGAAGCTGGTGAGTTGTAGAAGATGATGCATTTTCTTCTTGGATAATTGGCGCAGACACTGGATCCGTTGCTTCTGACGTACCTTGAACCGGACGCAGTGCTTCACCATCATTTGCATCAACATACTCCTCATCTTCTGATGACAAATTGTAATCGACAGCATCATTAAACATCTCATTTGAAGCGAGATTGTTGACAGAAGAAGATGCTTGAGAGTCAACAATGATTGGACGAGCTAACTGAGAGCCAGTCGCATTCTCGCTTTCAGACAACATTTGAGCAATTGCATTGTCATCATCAAATGTCGGCAGATTAAATGAGTCGAAAAGACCATCATAATCGAACATCCATGGATCTTCAGAAGGCTTCGGAGGATTAGAATATCTTTGAACTCTTACTTCACCCCATTCTTCAATCCTTTTGGTAGTCAGGTTCCATACTCGCAGATTAGGAGTAGCATACCCAAGGAAGTAACCTTCGATAGCTTTGGCACCAAATTTCCCATCAGGTTCAATCATGGTACATGGTGCACCAAAAGGTTCTAGATATTCCAAGTCAGGAGTCTTCTTGTGTAGAAGTTCGAAGCACGTTTTTCCATGTCTTTTCACTGTGAGAACCCTGTTTAACGTGTAGCAGGCCGAGGCAACAGCTTCAGTCCAGAATCGAACTGGAAGCTGAGACTCAACCAACATGGTTCTTGCAGTCTCAATTAAGGTTCTGTTCTTTCTTTCAGCGACTCCGTTTTGTTGTGGCGTGTACCGAGAGCTGTATTCATGAAGGATTCCTTTTGCAGTGCAAAACTCATCCATAACCCTGTTTTTGAACTCGGTACCGTTGTCGCTTCGAATTCGCCTCACCTTTAGATTATACAGATTTTCCAACAAGGTGATCAAATTCTTCAGAATTTCTGGAGTCTCGCTCTTGTGGACCATGAAGTCAACCCATGAAAATCTTGAATAGTCATCAGTAACTACCAAGCAGAAAACTTCCCCGTGCACACTCTTGTGTTTGACTGGGCCGAAATGGTCCATATGCAAACGCTCGAGTGGCATGTTGACAGTGTTAACCTTCTTCAATGGATGAGATTTCTTGGTCTGCTTTCCTTTCTGACACGGCACACAGACATCTTGAAGTTGAAAATTTTTCACATTAACACCTCTCACCAGATTGTTTTTTACTAGGTGATTCATTTTTCTGAGGTGAATATGACCCATTCGTCTGTGCCAAGAGATCGTCTCCTTTTCAGTGGCTTTTGAAATAAAGCAAGTAACTTGTTTTGACTGAGTTATTGCTTGGCTCATATCAAGGACATACAAATCATTAACTCTTGGTGCTGATAAGAGAATCCATTCTGCAGGAATCTTGAATCCTGGCTTCAGCACATAGCAACCGGCATCATCAAAATGCACGGTGAACTTTTTGTCGCAGATTTGAGAAACACTTAGGAGATTGTGATCCAACTGTTGCACATAATTGATTTTGTCGAAACTCACAATTCCATTTGAGATCATTCCTTCGCCGGTGATATACCCTCCTTTGTCTCCAGCAAACGCAACATATCCTCCTCTTATACTTCGCACATCGAAAAGAAGACGATAGTCGCCAGTCATGTGCCTAGAAGCCCCACTATCAACAATCCAAAGACTATTAATAGTTCCTCCTGGAGCCGCCTGCACATGCAATTAACACATCAGTTTGAGAGGGGGACCCAAGCCTTTGTGGACTTGGGTCGTCCTTGATCATCAAGGAAAGTGATCTCAATCACTTGATGATTAGGAAATAAAACCTCTGGTGCTCCCCCTGACTTAGTTACCTGTTTTTATTTCCAAGCTTGTTGTCCTTTACCAGTATTTGAATTAATTGTTTTTGTATTTACTGGTTTTACATTTGTAGGTTTAGCTTGTACAGGTTTTTCATCCTTGACCTCTGATTTTAAGGCCTTCTCAATTACCTTTTTGTTCTTTTGTTTTACCTTATTTTCCCTTTCTTTCAAGACACGTGGGTCTTGTTTCGGGGAAACCGGTTGTTTTTGGTAATTGGTTTCTTGGGGAGCACTTGTTTTTCCTTTCAATTTTTGCAAGTATGGGCAATATCTTACAATGTGCCCAACTGTTCCACATTCAAAACACATTCTCCGCTCTACAAACCTCGGAGAAACGTGTTGATGACCAGACGAAGAACCAGACACTGAACTTTGTGATCTAGATGTGCTAGGACCTAAGTCACATCCATTGGTGTGTTGGGTATAATTGTTCTGATCATTTCGTTTTAAAATTCTAACTTGTTTTACAAAATCAATGTTAGATTTATTTTGAAATGTTTCAAGTTTGTCCGTACCCTTTGATCCAACAAAGTTCACTTTCTGTTCTCTTTTGTTAGCTGAAGCTCTTTTGTTTTGCACCCTTTGAACCTTAGGTTGCTCAACCTTAGATTGTTGAATTTTAGGTTGTGCAGCCTTAGGTTGAGGAGCCTTAGACTGCTCAACTTTAGGTTGTTGAACCCTTGGTTGTTCAGTCTTAGGCTGCTGAACCTTTGGTGCTTGAACATTCTTGTTTTGAGCCCTCTTTTCTTGTACCTGGCCCTTACCCTTTCCAGAATTCACTTGTTGTTTTCGCTCAACTGGCAGTTTTTGGTTTCCGTATTGTTTTCTAATTAGCTCACACGGAATTGGTTCACATTGAGTGACCGTCACTTTGTTACCTTTGTTTCCCAAAAACTTATCAGTTCGTCCTTCAAAAATTTTCTCAATTAAATCTTGATTTACATTTTTGATTGGAAAATCTCTGTCAGAATAAATTTTGCTATCTCCCTTGAGCGTATACAACAAGTTATTCTTTTCAATGCTAGGTACACTGGGCTTCATTGCCTTTGGTGTTTCATCCTTACTTGGTTTCACTGGTGGATCACACAGGATGTGATTCTCAATTGGAATGTCAGGTGTAACCGAGTTAGACTGTGGTTTCTCATTTTCTTCAGATTCATCGTCCGAAGAATCAGCATCCTCAATAATCGGAGAACTCTGTTCCTTAACAGACGATGAATTTTTCACATTCTCAGATTCAGATTGCCCCGAGGATGATGTACCAGTTGTGAACCCGAGGCCTGCTGCAAAGTCATCTAGACCGAGTGGCACAGTAGGTTCAAAACGGGGCATATCCTCGTCATTAGGCAATTTGGAATAATTGTGATTCATCGGGGGAGGGTATGATTTGTAACCAATACATTTTGCATCCCCCTTTTTCCTTTGGACATCAATAATGTGATCCAAAACATAGCGGGAATTGGAATAGCTTTCCAATTTCTGCTTGATTGTTTCACATTCACATCTAGCTGTAGCTAACTCTACCATTTGTTTTTCAATTGTGTCAATCAAATTATTATTAGCATGTTGTTTTCTCAAAACAGCCTTTTGAAGTTCAGAAACATCATGTTTTAATGACGCAATTGTTGCTTTAAACTCTTTTTCATTTCTTGTTAAAAACAAGTTAGCCTCAGTTGCTTTAGAAAGATCAACAATCAATTCTTGATTGTGTTTGTGTGTGATTTCAAAAAGACTTTCCTTTTCTGCATATTCAAGACATTTAGCACATTCAACAGCAGCAGAAATAGAGTCAGGTTTAGAATCACATACCTGAGAGGTTTGTCCTTCAACATGAGCCATGAAGGCTGTATGAAAAGAAAAAGATCCATCTTCAGAGAAAAATTGAGAAAGCTTCTCAGAAGTTCCAGCAGCTTTCTGGCAAAGAATAGATCTCCTCTTGCATAAAGCTTCAGCATCAGCCAATAGCTCATCAACCTCCAGATCTAAAGCCTCACTTGATAAATCACCAGCATCAAGTGATTCCCCATCCATACTTCCACTGTAACCCGAGCTATCTTCATCTTCTGAAGATTCACCAGCAGACACGGGTTCTTCAACCTTTTCAACCACCTTAGCATAACATGCTGTTCCACCATTTCCTCCTTCACCAAGCTGAAGATTCCAGTTGCAAATCTCATCAGCTTGAACAACTAATCCTCTGTGGGGATTAGAGTTTGTGGTTCCAGATGTATTTCCTCCCACGGGAACTATTTGTTTGTCAGAATTGTTCTGTTGTTGCTGAGGCTGTCTTTGATTCCTGAAAGGATTCTGATGCGTGTTAGTGTGTATATATTTTTGATGTATATTTAAGCCCTTTTTACACTTTTAGCCAAGTTTTAAATTTATAAAACACGATATTCACTAACACTAAACACACATATGGGCAAGTGCACCCATCGTGGACGTAGTATAGTGTTGGTAAGATACCGAGGTCGTCCAAGGACACAAGAGCTTTTAGTACCGGTTTATCCTCAACGTCTAATCAAATCAAAAAGTTAGAAAAATGTTTTAAACTAAGAAAAATAAAAACTAACTAAATGCTGAAAAATAAAAATAAAATAAAAACAGATAGACAAGATGAATCACTTGGATCCGACACGTGTATTAGTATAACCTTTGATTATTTTCGCACTTTTGCACTTGTTTAAGAGATTATCTTAGTTATTGTAGTAGGCCCCTCTTTTGAAGGCGACGTTACCCTCAACCCAGTAGTTTGAGTCAGCAAGGATACAATCCTAAAGGGTCGGATTATTGAAAGATAATGAATTAAGTTATTAATGCAAATTGTGGTAGGCCCCGCTTCTGGCGGTGACGTTACCCTCGGCTAAGTAGTCTGAGTCAGCAGGGATACGGTCCTAAATAGCCGGGTTATAGTATTAATAGTAGTTAACTTATGAGGGGGTCAAAGAGTTTGGATCCCCGCCATCCAATACCTATGGGCATTGAAGGAGATCCTACTAAATTTGACCCAGGTCCCAAGCAGGACCTCTAAACGCTGAACAAGGGCAAGACCCTTACCAAACCGTTCCCTTAACCCCCGACCAGGTAGCCAACATACCTCCATATAGACCGTGGAGATATGAATGGTGAAAATCTTTTATTTTATATAGACAGTAAAATAACGCCAAGACACCACGGACAAACGATAAGGAAAGATCACCTTCAACATAAGTAACTAGTTATTAAAGTCATTAATACAAAACCAAATAAAAAGTGCAAAAGATTAAAAATAAAAAGTATTATACTAAACACTTGTCTTCACCAAGTGATGTAAGAGACTTAGGCAAACATGGCCTTGATTGTCAAGAACTCTTACGATCAATCTTGGATCCCGAGACGACTCACACACTCTATGATGGACAATGGATGATGGTGGTGGATGATGGTGTTATGGTGGTGGTGGGTGGTGGATGAAGTGTGAGAGAGGTGGTGTGCCAAGGGATGAGAGAGAATGAAGCCAAGCTCCTCTATTTATAGGCTGAACAGAAGGCTGGACACGGCCCCGTGTCCGCTGGACACGGCCCCGTGCCCGCCTGACACTCTCTCTCCTCATTAATTGTAATTGCGAATTACAATTAATGCGCCTGCTGTACTTTCACCACGCCCCCGTGCTCGCTGGACACGGCCCCGTGGTGGGCAATGGAAGCTTCTACTGGTTTGTCTTTTCTGCTGCTTCCTGGGCACGCCCCTGTGTTCACTGGACACGGGGCGTGTTCAGACTCTGTTTCTTCCTTTTTGCTTTGGGAGGTGCCGTTGAGGGTCCGGGCAGTCTACTTTTGTTCCTTTTCTTGTATTTATGGTAGAATTAGTGGTCTTTTTGCTTCTTTTGTGATTTTGAGCTCATTTCATCCTGAAAATACAAAAGGAAGACAAAAACACTCTTTTTCCAACATTAGTACTTAAAAACGGTTAGTTTTATGCCTTAATTGATGTGTTTTATATGTTGCATTTTACACACATCAAATACCCCCACACTTGAACTTTTGCTTGTCCTCAAGCAAAACTCTTTAAATGTGGCTTACACTCCCAAATGGAATAGGTAGAAGAGAAGTTTTTTAGCTTGTCCTAGAGTGTCGGGAATCCAAGGTTTTTATAGGCTTTATTTTTATTTATTTACAATCCTATTCGTTATGATTTATTTTGAACTTTTCATAAGATAAATTACTTATTTGGGCATAGCATGCCTTATTAAAATTCCATTTATATACAAGTTCACATACCTCACGGGAGATCACTCAACACTCGGCCGAAGGTGTATATTTTAGTGAATCACTCGAGAGCGGCACGGAACTTATGTCTTCCATAGGCTTGCCAAGCAATCAATCCTCCTCCTTTTTAACTTTTTACCTTTGTAAATATCAAGAGGACTTTTTGGGTGAAGGCTTGGGTTTAAAGGTGGGTGGTTGGTTAGTGGTTAGTAAAAAGGGCGAAAATCGTAACAAGCGTCGGTTTTTGTGAAGTACCTTATTTTTAGTGACTTTTTATTTTGAAGTATTTCTCCAAACAAGCTTTTATAGCTTTTGTTTGTTTTTGACTTCATCATCATATTTTTTTTTCAATCGTCACATAAAAAGGTGAGTTTACGAAAAAGCGAACTTGTTACTAAAAAAAATAAATAAAAAGGTTTTTGGTGGGTAAAAAGGGTTTTGGGGTAATGAAATGAAAGGTTTAGGCTCAAAGGGGCTATCTAGGGGGATTTTGGGTAGGTAAAAAAAATGAAAAATAATGGTTTTGAAAGAAAAATGGTTAGTCCTAATGCCTCCATCATTTACTTACTTGGGCTTAAGTTGGTAAGGACCGGGAATGTATCGTCGTGGCAAGTTCTAGATTTGTAAGGACCGAGCGGCTATTCACACAAGAAACGAAAAATGAGCATTTAATCTAAATATGTGTATTTTTATGCTCAATAAAGGCTCAAAACTCACTTTTGTGGGAATGGGTTTTTAATGTGACCAAGCATATATAATCGAATTTTAAACTAGACTTGTTATGCCGTTTCATAATTTTCTTATGTTGGTTCCTTTTTTATCACGACGCTATCGGTTGTAAACTTGTAAAAATATAACCTTTTTAGAACTTGTTCTTCCCAACTTAAACTAAGACAAGTAAATAAAAAAAATGAAAATTTTTTTTTTTTTTTTGAAAAAAATTTGGGGTGTTTAGCGGTTCCAATAGAGTTTTGTGTAAGGCTTGTGTTTAGGATTTTGCAAAATTTCAAGGTTTTAACATCCCCCCCCCCACACTTAAATTACACATTGTCCTCAATGTGTCCAAAAATAATATTTTTGGTTGATTAGAATGTATAAAAGTATGTTAAAAAGCAAAGATTTTTGTTACTGGCATCCTGGACACGGCCCCGTGTTCACCGGGCACGGCCCCGTGGTCAAGTGCCAGTAACAAAAATTACAGAATTGAAACAGAAGCCTGGACACGGGGACGTGTCCGCTGAACACGGCCCGTGTCCAGTTACCTGAACTGGGTGATTTTTCTGCAGGGGCTCATCACGGGGCCGTGTTGGTTGGGCACGGCCCGTGTTGAGCCTTCTGTAATGGAGATTTTTGTCGGGTTGCTCTGTTCTTCGTGCATGGTTCCATTTTTTCTCGTTCCCTTTTTCATCCATTACCACCATGAGTGTGTTTTATTCTCAAAATAACCATCAATCATAAAAACCATCATAACATTGCAAATCATAGAGAGACATTACATAAAGATAAAAACTACATAGATATTAAACTTATGGAGTTCTAGCCCTACGTTTTATTTTAATTTAGCAAAATTTCCAAGAAGATACTAGTCTTGGTTAGATAAGGCTTTGTAGAACTCCTCCTTTCGGGTGCGGTTCTCCTCATATGTCGGCAAGCCACTCCTCTACCTCCCTTGGAAGGAGAAAAGAGGGCTCGCTTGCATTGGTTTGAGGAGTTTCAACTTCCGCTGGAACTTCTTGTGGGTTTTCCATAGGAGGTTCTGCGGGAAAGTCTCCCCACCCGGTAGGGTTGTTAACACCGAGTGCCAAGTTCCAGTCTTGTTGTGGAAGGACTGGTTCCATAGGGGGTGCTACCAAAATGTTTAACCTTTGGTGCAAAAGGTTAATCTCTTGGAAGCTGCTTTCAAGTCCCATTGTAAGATCGTTAATACGGTCAATGAGGACCTCCTCTACTGACGTCATTTCGTCGAGAGCTTCCCTTAGCGCTACCACGTAGTGCACAAGTGTAGCTTCAACGGAAGGCCTCCTTCCCCTTCGGCTGTTTGAGGAATGAACGGATGATGTTTCGCTGTTTTCACTCGCCATTCTACGAAAAATAAACCAAAAGCAGTTTATATGACGAAACAGTTTCTGGACACGGCCCCGTGCTCATTGAGCACGGCCCCGTGTTCATCTTTCTGCAGAATTTCGGAGCAAGGAATCTTGGGTTTTTAAGTTATTTTCTGAGTTTATGCAAGCTTTTTGTCAGTAAATAACTTTAAACAATGTTACATAACATGTTTTTACCAAGATTCTATGATCAAAACTCATTGTTCCCTACCACAAAGATTGAAAATTCAAACTTTTCATGGTAGTTCTTGAAGAAAGATGAAGAAGAAGGAAATGTCTAGAAGAGGAAAGGACAAGATGGGTTGTTGGAAACTTCTTTTAGACTTACCTAGGATTGTTTGAGAGAAGATTCCTTCAAATCTCTGTCCCCAAGTTGGTCCAAATGTGCAGGATTTTTGGCTGCATTTATAGAAAATGACAGCCTGCTGGACACGGCCCCGTGTCCGCTGGACACGGCCCCGTGTGCAGATGAAATTCTGACACAGTTTGTCCGTATTCTGACGTTCTGATCAGAGGGGAATCTTTTGGTGGACACGGGGGCGTGTTGGCCGGGCACGGCCCCGTGTCGGAAAGCTGTCTTATGAAGTTTTGTCTTTACTAAGGAGCTAATCTATATCGGGTGGCTCTTGACTTGTTGGAACAACCCCAAAGTGCCTAAGATACCTTAATTGTCCTATACTAAGGCGAGAACGCAAGAGGTTGTCGGTGAGGGTAATTCCTATTTTCATTCTAGGTGGACAAGTCCAACCCTTTCCCGGGCTCTCGTTAAAGAAGGTGTATGCCGAATCGCTCAGGTCTATGTATGCATCGAACGAAGTCGATGGGGAGTCCTTCACGGCACAATCGACACAGGGACGACTATCGTCCGCGTCTTTTCTAGGTAAGAAGGTATTTTCGGGAGCAACGAGGTTGTCGGAATGCGGTTCCAACATTTCCTCATGGTCATCATCTTGGGATGGATCTAAAAAATCCTTCCTAAGTTCTTTTGACCAATTAAGAAGTAGTTCTTCTAGTTGAAATAGCTCGTCAAGGAGCATTTCTCCTAGAATATCTGGCTGGGCGCATTCGAGGGAGAAATAGTGCTTATTTTTACTTTCGCCCCTCTTAAGGTTACAAGGAATCGGTGGGTCTATATAGTGGGGCCTATAAGTGAGGAAAAAACATTTTAATTCCTCATGTTCGCCTCCACATATTCGACACCACAAACCATAAGAGTGCCGAAAGTAAAAAGAATTACTATCACTCATGTTTGTGTCAGAAATTACCAACCGCCGGGATCTAACGGTTCTGTTTTCAGTAACTGAATCTTGGGCACGGGGGCGTGTTGAGTGGACACGGCCCCGTGTTCAGCCTACTGTCTGACTTAAAACAGGATTGCCAGTTCCAATGATTGAGCACGGGGCGTGTTCAGCAGGCACGGCCCCGTGTTGAGCTCTGCAGAAGCTAAAAATCTAAGAAAAAATCCTAAAAAATTAAAGAAATATAAAAATATGATTAGGCCGTTGATTCCTAACTTTCTTAAAATCCTTGTGTCCCCGGCAGCGGCGCCAAAAACTTGATGCGTGTTAGTGTGTATATATTTTTGATGTATATTTAAGCCCTTTTTACACTTTTAGCCAAGTTTTAAATTTATAAAACATGATATTCACTTACACTAAACACACATATGGGCAAGTGCACCCATCGTGGACGTAGTATAGTGTTGGTAAGATACCGAGGTCGTCCAAGGACACAAGAGCTTTTAGTACCGGTTTATCCTCAACGTCTAATCAAATCAAAAAGTTAGAAAAATGTTTTAAACTAAGAAAAATAAAAACTAACTAAATGCTGAAAAATAAAAATAAAATAAAACAGATAGACAAGATGAATCACTTGGATCCGACACGTGTATTAGTATAACCTTTGATTATTTTCGCACTTTTGCACTTGTTTAAGAGATTATCTTAGTTATTGTAGTAGGCCCCTCTTTTGAAGGCGACGTTACCCTCAACCCAGTAGTTTGAGTCAGCAAGGATACAATCCTAAAGGGTCGGATTATTGAAAGATAATGAATTAAGTTATTAATGCAAATTGTGGTAGGCCCCGCTTCTGGCGGTGACGTTACCCTCGGCTAAGTAGTCTGAGTCAGCAGGGATACAGTCCTAAATAGCCGGGTTATAGTATTAATAGTAGTTAACTTATGAGGGGGTCAAAGAGTTTGGATCCCCGCCATCCAATACCTATGGGCATTGAAGGAGATCCTACTAAATTTGACCCAGGTCCCAAGCAGGACCTCTAAACGCTGAACAAGGGCAAGACCCTTACCAAACCGTTCCCTTAACCCCCGACCAGGTAGCCAACATACCTCCATATAGACCGTGGAGATATGAATGGTGAAAATCTTTTATTTTATATAGACAGTAAAATAACGCCAAGACACCACGGACAAATGATAAGGAAAGATCACCTTCAACATAAGTAACTAGTTATTAAAGTCATTAATACAAAACCAAATAAAAAGTGCAAAAGATTAAAAATAAAAAGTATTATACTAAACACTTGTCTTCAGCAAGTGATGTAAGAGACTTAGGCAAACATGGCCTTGATTGTCAAGAACTCTTACGATCAATCTTGGATCCCGAGACGACTCACACACTCTATGATGGACAATGGATGATGGTGGTGGATGATGGTGTTATGGTGGTGGTGGGTGGTGGATGAAGTGTGAGAGAGGTGGTGTGCCAAGGGATGAGAGAGAATGAAACCAAGCTCCTCTATTTATAGGCTGAACAGAAGGCTGGACACGGCCCCGTGTCCGCTGGACACGGCCCCGTGCCCGCCTGACACTCTCTCTCCTCATTAATTGTAATTGCGAATTACAATTAATGCGCCTGCTGTACTTTCACCACGCCCCCGTGCTCGCTGGACACGGCCCCGTGGTGGGCAATGGAAGCTTCTACTGGTTTGTCTTTTCTGCTGCTTCCTGGGCACGCCCCCGTGTTCACTGGACACGGGGCGTGTTCAGACTCTGTTTCTTCCTTTTTGCTTTGGGAGGTGCCGTTGAGGGTCCGGGCAGTCTACTTTTGTTCCTTTTCTTGTATTTATGGTAGCATTAGTGGTCTTTTTGCTTCTTTTGTGATTTTGAGCTCATTTCATCCTGAAAATACAAAAGGAAGACAAAAACACTCTTTTTCCAACATTAGTACTTAAAAAGGGTTAGTTTTATGCCTTAATTGATGTGTTTTATATGTTGCATTTTACACACATCAGATTCTGATTGCCTTGCTTGGGTGGCTTCTGACATTCCCGCTTGAAATGACCCTTTTCACCACAGTTAAAGCAGGTGACAGCATTCTTATCAAAACCATACTTGGTGTTGTTGTTGCTTTCCAAGTTGGTTCTCCCCGTTCTCTCCATAAACTCTTTAGCTCTACGAATAGCACTAGCAAGAGCCCACTTTATATCCATCATCTCAAACTCTTCTTTGTCAACTTGCTGGTAATCTTCGTTGGTTAGATTGATATTTCCAATCTGACCTGCAACCAACCCACAGTAAGCACTAACCAAGGTATTCAACATCTCCATATGCTCCTTGGCTATCTCGACACTGACTTTTGAAAAGTTTGAAGTGTCCAATCTGACAGTGTTTGGATTGGAAGTAGCTTGAAAGCTTGAAGAACTTCCATAAAATCCCTGCTGTTGTGGTTGTTGCTGTTGAGCTCTGTTAGGATCCAGGAAAGGCGGTGGAGTGAATTGTTGAGCTGTCTGCTGTTGTTGTTGTTGAGAAGAAGAATCTGGTCTTGAATACATCATCGTGTATGCTGAAGGATCAAATTGATTTGCTGTTGAAGGTCCGGTGTTGGAGATGAACGCTGTTTGAAGCTTAGCATGCTGAGAAGCTGGCTTTTCTCCAGTAATACCACCTGCAATCCCAAAATACATCTCTGGATTCTGAGGAGTGATTGTTCTTTTCGCCTTGAGCTTTTCTTCAACATCTTTGTTTTCCAACTTCTGAATTAGCTCATAAACGGTAATTGTATCCAGAACACCGTTTTCCTTGAGAATCTCAAGATAACTGCTCCACTTTGCTGGTAAGCCATCAGCAAATCTCTTCACCATTTCTTGTGGAGTGGCAGTGACTCTGAAGGCAAACATTTCACTCAACAAATGGTGAAATCTTGTAGACAACTCTGCTAGACCTTCATTCTCCATGCAGGTAAAACCTTCAAACTCTTTCTTTAGCAGCTCCTGCTTGATCTTCCTTGATTGAGCATTTCCTTCACATCTCAATGTAAGCATATCCCACAAGCTTTTAGTTGTTGTACAGTAAACAAACTGGTGGTATATATCTCTGTGAAGAGCTTGCGTGAGAATCATGAATGCTTTCTTTTCCAATTCAAACTTCTTCTTATCATCATCAGACATCGTGCTGTAAGTTTCTGGATTTGATCCTGCAACTTCCAACTCGTTTTCAAATGGAGTAAAGAAACACATCCATAGATCTTGACCTTGCCCCTGAACATAAGTTCTCAGCCTTTCTTTCCACCATCCCCAATCATTGATGTGATTAAGTTTTGGCGGTTTTGTGCTTGTACCAGTTTCACTATCGTTCTACATCATTGCTTGAATGCTGCTGCTTTGATTAGTGACCAATGCCCATTGATTTGCAGTTATCATTGCAGCTTGAGTTGGGGCAATAGCTTGCATCCATGTAGTTTTGTTGAACTCTGGCGCAGATTGCGTGGTTGATGATTGCGTAGATGATGACTGTGGAGTCAAAGTTGTTGTAGTCCACGCAGATGGATCCCATTGACCGTTTGTTCCCATTTTATATTTAATATATTAGGTGAAAATTAATTTTAAAAAAAAATTGATTTTCACAAACTATGTTAAAAATTGAAGGATAACAAACTGTCGAAGGATCTAGGATCGAAGGACTTGAAAATCACAAACTGTTAAGTCTAAACAGATAAGACTCGAAAGATGCTCGAAAGATGACACTTGTTCGAAGGATCAACAGTGTTCGAAGGATCACTGTTGAGTTTCGAACAATCACTTCGAAAGATTCTCCTACACGAAGGATCCTTATCTTTCGAAGGGAAACAGTAACTCGAAGGATGTATCTTTCGAAAAGATTCCTTGACTCGAAAGACAACACACTGACTTCGAAAGATGTTCGAAGGATGGTTATCTATCGAATCTCCTTGATCGAAGGATGATCTTTCGAGCTCGAAAGGTATCTTTCGACTGGTCTGACACACTGACAGAAAGGACGACTGGTTGGTGAAAAGGTGATGTGGTTGGTGAACCAACTTTCGGCAGAAGGGATGTTTCTGCACCAACTTTTCACCAAGGCAGATTTGACTTTCAAAATTAAGCCCAAAAAGGAAGTTTCTTATCCACAACCAAGCAACCGGAGTTTAGCCGGAATTTTGGCCGGAAAATAGCAAACCTCTTTGAACAAGATTTTTAAGTTACCCAAACCTTCCCGTAACACACCCGGTTAGTTTAGAACACGTTTTTATGGTTAGAAAGGCAAGAAACACACTAAAAACGAGTGCTAAACCAAGAAAGTTTTTGTCCAAAACACAACCAAAGTCTTGCACAAACCCGGTTTTAACAAGGAAAAGAGCCACGGCTCTGATACCACTTGTAGGTCCCTCGGAGGTTGAGGATAAACCTATTCCTTGTTATGTTTAACACACTAGCAAGTGCGGAATCCAAGCTAGAGTGCAAACCGTAGTTTAGATGAAAGCAAAGATTACAAAGAGAAAGAGTAGACAAGCAAAGTATCAAAGTTTTCTCTTGTATTTCAGTGGACACGGTTACAGACCTTGACCAAACTGAAATGCTCTCTTACAAGACCTTGGGTTCACTCACAAATGCTCTCAATATCTTTCTAAGTGTCTGCCAAGAACTTCTAACAACTAACTGTGAAGTGAAACCCACATGGGATATATATACCCATAACAGTTGACATGCACGAAGGATAAGCAGTTCTGATCGAAGGATCATCTATCGACCAGAAAGTCCATCGAAAGACTCCGAAAGATCCATATGTACCTCGAAGGATGATATATCCTTCGAGGTCCATATGTATCCAACGAAAGATCATCTTTCGAGGTCATCGAAGGATACAATCCATCCTTCGATGACATCCTTCGAAGCATACATATCTTTCAAACATAATGTTGACTGTTTGGCCAAGTCAAACCAGGAGGATGGTTGACTTGGTCAAACATTTAGTCAAACACTTAAACAAATACAACAAAAGACGTAAACACAACAGACAAAAGACATCGTTTTATACATTACAAAATACAGACAAAGTACAGACACAAGTGCACCAACATTTACAACGATCCTGATGTTAAAATTCCGCTGCTAAAATCACATAAATAAATATCACGGGATTTCTGTCCCGCGGCTCCTGAAACGGGTCAAACCGGGTCGGGGGCCGTGACAGAAATAAGGTGGTATCAGAGCCACTGAGTTAAGCTAATTAAGTATTTAACAGATACTTAATTTTTCCTGATTACTGTTATGTGATTATGTGTTTTTAATTGACTATTTGTTAGTTACAGTATGGGTAAGCAAAAGTTACAAGATATCTATCTTAAATTAGATAGGTCAGTCTACGAAGAGGGAAGTTCATCCAAAACTAAATTTTCAAAGCTCCCTACAATTCCTGAAGAAGGAATATTTGTGCGTAAAGCACAGTATGAAAATCCACTTTCTCCTAGAAAAAGGAGTATGATTATTAAGAAAAGTAAGGAGCAAATCCGAGAAAAGAGGATTAAAAAGGAAACCCAGGAGATAATTAATAAATCACCGTGGGAAGATAAGTTAAATGAAAAATGGACAAATTTGTATATGCTAGCTACTGTAGCAGAAAATGCAAAACTTTAAAGTACTCTAAATCTAGTACTAGTACTTCTCAGTAAGTAGATAAATAAAGCTGAGTGTGTGTTCTTTCTTGTATTTTGTACAAATAGTGTGCAATAAAACTTCGATGTTTATTTGTTAAACTTTGTTCCAAAGTTTTAACTTAGTATTTTTGTGCATTTTGCATATATGCTACACAGCATGAGCGAGATATCTGAAGCTTTTCAGAACCTCAATCTGTACCCGGTGAATATAGAAGTTTCCCAAGAGTTTACTGGATACTTTGCTGATGTGGACCAACCTGTAGAATTCCATACTCCACCCTTGACAAAGCCAAAACGAAAGAAAAAGAAGAATTATGTATGGGGTAGTCGTATTCGTAGGAAAAAGCTAGTTCCGAAAGTTCCTAAAATAAACAACCCTTTAGAAAAAGGAAAAGAAATTGTAATTAAGGAGAGTTCTAAACAGCAAGAGATGGAAACTGAAGTTAAGAAAGATTCTAGGCAAATGGAAATACAGTTTGAGGAATATTCTAAAGAAATAGAAATGGAAGTAGGACAAGGTTCTAGACCAACTCAGATAGAAATCGGAGAGAGCTCCAATCAAAACCAAAACCAGGGAATAACTTTTCAGAATAAAATAGATTTTCTATTGGCAAACTGTGAAACTATTCAGCCTGTTAATACAAATGTTTTTACCTATCCTAGTGAAAATCCACTCCCTATGAATTTTGCACCAGCAATCCCAGACCCAATAGTCCACGCCCAACCTGTAGAAATGGAAGAATGGTGGACGAATGATTGGCAATTTCAAAATATTGTCAACGACCCTTATTCCTTCCTTCCACAATTCGACCCAGAACCCCTACCTAATCCACCAATGAGCCATGAGAATATGGCTGAACTGCGCCATTTTGGTGAAGAATTGATGGATGCCGGGAATAGAATCAGGGAGATAGGGGGACAGATTGCCTGGAAGTATGACGAAAGGGAACTTCGTTTTTAGGATGACAAGTGACGAGAGATAGGAGGATGGTAAAACTATAGTTGTATAATAGTAAGAAGTAATAGTGAAACCAGTTGTAACATAGCAAATAAAATGTTGTAAAATATTGGTGTGTATTGATGCATACTATACCGATATAAAATGGAATCAAGAAATCGATAGTTTTAACTTTACGTGCCTTATGAATTGTCTGATTGTTCGTGTATAATTTGCTAATTATCAAATACTAATAAAAAATTATTATATATTATCAGATGGCAAATAGTGGTAATGAACCAGTAAATGAGGTTAATCAATCGGAGCAACATCCAGGAGATCAATATATGACCAGACAAGATATTGAAAATATTGTTGCTCAAGGGATAGCCAACGCTATTCCAGCATTTGTTGATGCTGTGAAAAATCCAATCGAACCGCAACAAATCATTCCTAGTAAACGTACTACTGAAGATAACTTCAGTAATAGTATAAACGGTGGCCATAATCATGTTAATCATGATAATGAATCCCAGCACACGCCGCTCCCTAAGAAACGGAAGGCTGCAACACCTGGTTGCACTTTCAAAGAATTCCTTGCTTGTAAACCCACTGAATTTGCAGGAAATGAAGGGGCAACTGCATCGCTGCGTTGGTTCGAGAAAACCGAAGCAGTAATTGCAATAAGTAAGTGTGCCAAAGATGATCAGGTCATGTACGCATCGAATCTGTTTAAAGAAGGAGCACTGGAATGGTGGAACACTGTGTTACAAGCTAAAGGAAGAAATAGGGCTTATGCTATGACTTGGGAAGAATTCAAGAGTCTGGTAGAAAGAAAATTCTGTCCTGAGTATGAAAAGGAACAAATGGCAAATAAGTTCCTAACTCATCGGATGATAGGTGTGGATTGTCGTGGTTATACTTCGACATTCTTTGAATATGCTAGAGTGGTACCTAACCTGGCTTCGCCAGAACCGGTACTCATTTCTCGCTATATTTGGGGATTAATTAGCGAAATTCGAAATATCGTTAAGGCTGCGAGACCTCGCACTATTGACGATGCAGTAGAATTAGCTAACACCCTAACTGATGAACTGATACGCACAAGGGATGAAGATAGGAAAAAGGAACTAGCTCAGAAAATTACCCAAGGATTTAGGATGGGTAATAGTAGTAATTTCAAGAAGAAAGGAACAGGGCAATCTTCAACTGTGCTGTCACACCCCCAAAATCCACCTGC
Source organism: Helianthus annuus (assembly GCF_002127325.2). NCBI lineage: Eukaryota > Viridiplantae > Streptophyta > Magnoliopsida > Asterales > Asteraceae > Helianthus > Helianthus annuus. The sequence goes on from NC_035443.2 coordinate 74,992,122, forward strand.
GGAGTATCACCGCTTGGGAGCGTGACTGACCAGGATCAAGCCACCAATCATATTGAACATGTAATTAATATTAAGTGAAATAAATGTAAACCATCCATCCAATACGATAGGTGTTCAAAACATAACCATAGTTTCAAAATGTAGCGGAAGCATAGTAAATAATCCAACAATAGTTAATAGTTTTAAGTGTCATAATAGTTCCACGTAGAAACCACGATCCTTGTCCACAACGACCCGCTTCTCCAGTGCAAGCTCCAAGTACCTAACGATCTTGGTTTGCTCGGTATGTTATTGCTTCTAGGGTTTATAAATCTCTAAGTCCGTAACACACGACCTTGATTCGATTCTAGATGGATTGGCAATCAAACTTGATGCAAAGAACTTGTGAATCCAAGAATGATGAGAAGGTGTTGTAGAGAGGATTAGAGGAGGTGAAAGTACGTGTTTTGGTTTCTTGTGATGATTGGGGAATGATTAGTGAATGAGTTTAGGGTTATGTATTACTAGAATTCCACTAATTGTCCTCTACATCCTCAAGTATTATATTTTACAATAGTGCACTATTCCAATTAATTACACAGTTTCACCACCAAATTTACACATTTGACAAGTTTATCATAATTAACACATAGTCATGCACAATCACGCAATACACTTCATTATATTAAAACGTTACAATTCCATAGCAACTAATTGTGCAAATAATCAACTAAGCAATACAAGAACGTGCAATAAATGCGAAATAGAAATCTTGGAAATTCGAGTTGTCACATTATCCCCAACTTAAAAGAAATTTCGTCCCGAAATTTGGTACGCACTCACTGAGGAAGCTAGGTAAGTTATATCGTTCACTGGTTTTCCTGGGGTGTCACATCATCCCCCTGTTGATTTGGAATTTCGTCCCGAAATTCAGTAGTAGTAGCTTCAGCCTCAGTAGTGGTTGCATTGGTTTCGAATAACTGGGGTACTTTTCTGTCATCTGGTCTTCGCGTTCCCAGGTGTACTCTGGGCCACGTCGGGAGTTCCAACGAACTCGAACAAGAGGGATTCTCTTGTGTTTGAGGACCTTCACATCCCGGTCCGTGATTTCAACTGGTTCCTCGACGAACTGCAACCGCTCGTCGATAGTGAGTTCCTTAAAAGGAACTATGAGGGTCTCATCTGACAGACACTTCTTCAGATTCGACACGTGGAATACGTTGTGAACTGTACCGAGTTCAGCTGGTAGGTTCAGTCTGTAGGCTACTTGGCCTATTCTTTCAGTGATTTCGAACGGTCCAACATACCGTGGATTGAGTTTGCCTCGTTTACCAAATCGAACCACACCCTTCTAGGGTGAGACTTTTAATAAAACCCGGTCCCCGACCTGAAATTCCAAAGGTTTGCTACGCTTATCCGCGTAGGCTTTCTGACGGTCACGAGCTGCCGCCATGCGTTGTCATATCTGTGCTATCTTTGCTGTGGCGTCCACTACAATCTCTGGACCCGTAATCTGACTATCCCCCCACCTCTGCCCAACAGAGAGGTGACCGGCATTTTCGTCCGTACAATGCCTCGAATGGAGCGGCTTGAATGCTGGTGTGATAACTGTTATTATACGAGAACTCCACCCAAGGGAGATGCCTTTCCCAGCCGTTGCCGAAATCAATCACACATGCCCGAAGCATGTCTTCAAGCGTTTGGATCGTTCGCTCAGACTGCCCATCCGTCTGAGGATGATACGCTGCGCTCATGTCTAATCGTGAGCCAAAAGATTTGTGCATTGCTTGCCATAGTTCTGACGTGAATCGTGCATCCCGATTCGAAATGATAGAGGTTGGCACTCCGTGCCTCGAAACAACTTCTTTCAAGTAGGTGTCTGCTAAGGTAGAAAACTTATCCGTTCTTTGATAGCCAAGAAGTGAGCAGACTTTGTGAGTCAATCAACGATCACCCAGATAGTGTCATTCCCACGCTGGGATCTAGGAAGGCCAGTAACAAAATCCATGGAAATTTGCTCCCATTTCCCTTGTGGTATTTCCGGTTGCTGAAGCAGGCCTGATGGTTTTTGATACTCGATTTTAACCCTTGCACAAGTTAAACATTTGCCGGCGTAAATTGCAACGTGGGCCTTCATGCTAGGCCACCAATATGTAGTTCTGATATCGTTGTACATTTTATCCGACCCTGGATGTACCGAGTAGCGAGACTTGCGTGCTTCACCCATCACAAGTTCTCGTAAACCGTCGTATAGTGGGACCCAAATACGTCCTGTTACATAGTAGGCGCCGTCTTCCTTTTGTTCCATTCGTTGCCTTGAACCACGTAAGGCTCCAGCCTTGACGTTTTCGGGTTTTAGTGCTTCAATCTGAGCAGCTCGTATCTGTGCAGGAAGACTGGACTGAATAGTAAGCTGTAGCGCTCGCACGCGCTTAGGCAGTGTGTCCTTCCGACTGAGGGCATCAGCCACAATATTGGCCTTGCCTGAATGATACTTGATGGCGCATTCGTAGTCGTTCAGATGTTCAACCCATCTCCGTTGACGCATATTCAAATCCTTTTGCTCAAGAATATGCTCGAGACTCCTGTGATCGGTGTAAATCGTGCACCTGGTACCGTACAGGTAGTGTCGCCATATCTTAAGCGCGAAAACAACAGCTCCCAGCTCTAAATCGTGCGTCGTGTAGTTCCGTTCATGAATCTTTAGTTGCCGCGAAGCGTAGGAAATAACTTTATCACGCTGCATCAATACGCAACCAAGCCCCTGTATCGATGCGTCACAATAAACCACGAAGTCATCTGTGCCCTCTGGCAATGAGAGAATAGGTGCGCTGCAAAGCCTATCCTTAAGGTACTGAAAAGCGGTTTCTTGTGTATTACCCCAACGATAGGTAACACCTTTCTGTGTCAACATAGTAAGCGACTGTGCGATCTTGGAGAAGTCTTTGATGAACCGCCTGTAATACCCCGCCAAACCCATGAATTGACGTATTTCTGTTGGTGTACGCGGTGCTGGCCAGTTCTTGATCGAATCCACCTTGGATGGATCAACATGAATCCCATCCCTGTTCACCACATGGCCTAAGAAGTGGACTTCACGAAGCCAGAAGTCGCATTTAGAAAACTTGGCGTACATTTGCTCCTTTCGAAAAGTTCCAAGATAAGGCGTAAGTGCTGCTCGTGCTCCTCCTGACTCTTGGAGTAGATTAGAATGTCGTCGATGAAAACAATGACGAACTTGTCTAGATAAGGTTTGCACACCCTGTTCGTAAGGTCCATAAATACGGCAGGTGCGTTCAATAATATCAAACCATCCATCATATCAAACATAAAATATAGTAGATAAAATAATTCATAAAACCCAATTCAATTAATGTTCGAGCCAAACTTTGTTTGAGTAGCGTAAACATAATAATGAAAACCCAAGATAAGTTATAAGTTCAAATATCGTTCATTGCATCTCCCTGACCAATCATGTACACGCTGCCCCGGCGTCATGGTTTCCATTGCTTCTCCCAACGTTTTCCCCGTTGTCGTCCTTGTTTCCATGGTCGTGGGTTTGAGTCTGATCCTGGTTTAATTGAGGGCAATCGCGTTTAAAATGACCTTCAGCCCCACACTGGAAACATCCCCCGTTCCCACGCTGTGGCTGCTGCTGTGTGTTCTGTGGAGCTGGTAGTTGTAGTTGCTGGTTCTGTAAAGGTTGAGGCGGTCGTTGCTGTTCTTGGGTTACAGGACGTGAGTTTCGACAATCCTTTGCCTCATGACCAATCTTGAGACATCTCTGACATTGTTCCTTGCGACACCATCCACTGTGGTGCCTGTTGCACCTGTTACATAGTGGATGAATTCCCCGATATCCACCCTGTCCCTGGTTGCCTGAAGAGTGCTGACTGGGACTCTGATAACGGTCAGTCTTTTGCTGCTGAACCTGTGACTGAACTGAAGCTGATCCTTTGCTGGAATCCCCATCCCATTTTCTTTTGTTGTCTCTGGGAGTAGCAGAAGTAGTGACAGCAGTTGTGGTAGTACTGATGCGTTTTGGCAGCTTGTTCTGATCCACTGCCTGATCTGTGAGGCGATGAGCAAGACGAGTGACTTGCTGGATAGTGCCAAGGTTAGCTGCAGTCACATGACTCTGAATTTCTGGCACTAGACCCTTGAGATACAGTTCGATACGTTTGGTGGGAGGGTCTACCATAGTAGGACAAAATGTGGCTAATTCATTCGATCTCCTCGTATAAACTTCAATTTCAGACCCCACCATCTGTAGGTTGAGGAACTCTACTTCAAGTTTGTGGATGTCCTCTCGACTGCAAAACTCTTCCTTAATTAAGTCCTTGAACTCGTTCCAGGGGGTGGCATTAGCAGCTGCCAGCCCTAACATCTGAACCTGTGCTTTCCACCAGGTAAATGCAGCACCTTCGAGTGTTCCAGCAGCAAACTTTACCCTACGTGACTCAGGGCAATCATGCACCTCAAAGTCAGTTTCGAGTCTTTCGAACCAATGGAGGAGGCCTTCAACCCCCTCAGTTCCACTGAAGGCACTAGGTTGGCAATCCTTGAGATTTTTGAAGGTGTAAACAGGTGACGGAGCGTGTTGACCTATCGTGTATAAGAATAGGACAAGGTTAAACACAAAAGTTGGTTTAGGAGTGTAGGATCTAAAGATCCTAGTCACGACTGCAGGGTTTACCTCCTGCTGGTATGGCTGCAAGTGCCGCAGCAATTCGTTCGTTAATGAGAGCCGTCAACTGGGCTTGTGTCATGTTGATATATCCGGCCATGACCTTTATAGCGAAGGTAACGTAAGTGAGAATGGTTCGCGAGTAGAGCGATGACAGAAAAGAGTAAGCACGTATGTGTTCTCAAGCAATAACAAGTTGTGAGCAAGGTAATGTAAGCATACTACGAGCAAAGTTCTATGCAAATTCTAGCATGTAGGCAATAAACATAAACCTTATTACCTAGTATGTCGAGTCTTGCACGTGGAGCGAAGCGTCGTTGTGGATCGTTGAGAGCACTGTTCTGGTTATAGTCTGGTTTTAATAAAAACGTTTTTCCATATTAAAACCAAGTTCTCTATAACCAATGGCTCTGATACCAATCTGTCACACCCCCAAAATCCACCTGCGGAGTATCACCGCTTGGGAGCGTGACTGACCAGGATCAAGCCACCAATCATATTGAACATGTAATTAATATTAAGTGAAATAAATGTAAACCATCCATCCAATACGATAGGTGTTCAAAACATAACCATAGTTTCAAAATGTAGCGGAAGCATAGTAAATAATCCAACAATAGTTAATAGTTTTAAGTGTCATAATAGTTCCACGTAGAAACCACGATCCTTGTCCACAACGACCCGCTTCTCCAGTGCAAGCTCCAAGTACCTAACGATCTTGGTTTGCTCGGTATGTTATTGCTTCTAGGGTTTATAAATCTCTAAGTCCGTAACACACGACCTTGATTCGATTCTAGATGGATTGGCAATCAAACTTGATGCAAAGAACTTGTGAATCCAAGAATGATGAGAAGGTGTTGTAGAGAGGATTAGAGGAGGTGAAAGTACGTGTTTTGGTTTCTTGTGATGATTGGGGAATGATTAGTGAATGAGTTTAGGGTTATGTATTACTAGAATTCCACTAATTGTCTCAAGTATTATATTTTACAATAGTGCACTATTCCAATTAATTACACAGTTTCACCACCAAATTTACACATTTGACAAGTTTATCATAATTAACACACAGTCATGCACAATCACGCAATACACTTCATTATATTAAAACGTTACAATTCCATAGCAACTAATTGTGCAAATAATCAACTAAGCAATACAAGAACGTGCAATAAATGCGAAATAGAAATCTTGGAAATTCGAGTTGTCACATGTGCCGTTCTGCAAAATTTGCAGGAAGAACCATTTTGGAAAATGTAATAGAATTTGCAATTTTTGCAAGACAACAGGACATCGTGAAGAAAACTGCAGGAAGAAATCCATAATTTGTTACAATTGTGGAGAAGCCGGACATTTCAAAACAGAATGTCCTAAGTTAGTCAAACCCGTAGACAACAAACCCAAAGCGACCGAAGGAGCTACTAAGAAGAATGCCAGAGCATTCCAGCTAACTACTCAAGAAGCAGAGCTCATCCCGGATGTGATAGCCGGTACGTTTTTAGTTCACAACATTTATGCAAAAGTATTATTTGACTCTGGTGCAAACCAAAGTTTTATAAATATTGCATTCTGTCAAGCTCTTAAGTTACCTTTAACTACCGTTAGGCAGATTTTTACAGTCGAAACTGCAGATGGGAATTCAGTCAAAATCCATCAGGTTTTGCAAAAAGTAGAAATAGAACTCTTAGGTCATAAATTTACTGCAAACCTATTTCCTATGAAATTAGCTGAGTTTGATGTTGTGTTAGGAATGGATTGGTTAATAGCCAACCATGCTCAAATCATTTGTGATAGAAACTCTATAGAAATTCAAGCACCTACTGGAGAGATAATTAAGATTTCAGGAGATAAACCTCGAAAGCCACTGAAGTTCATATCAGTAATGAAAGTTGCTAATTATGAACGGAAGCAGGGAATAGTATATATGATTTCAGTAATCATTTGTACTAAAGGAAAAGAACTTAAGGAAATCTCTGTAGTCTCAGAATACCCAGATGTGTTTCCAGAAGATTTACCTGGGTTACCACCAGATAGGGAGGTAGAATTTAGGATTCATCTAATTTCAGGAACTACACCGATAGCCAAGGCACCCTATCGATTAGCTCCTACCGAAATGTTAGAATTAAAGAAGCAATTAGATGAATTACTAAGCAAAGGATTTATACAACCTAGTTCATCCCATTGGGGTGCACCGGTGTTGTTTGTGAAAAAGAAAGATGGATCGATGAGAATGTGTATCGATTATAGAGAATTGAATAAGGTTACAATTAAGAATCGATACCCATTACCTAGGATTGATGATCTTTTCGATCAATTACAAGGCGCTAAATATTTTTCTAAGATAGACTTGCGCTCCGGATATCATCAATTAAAGGTTCAAGAAGAAGACATACCTAAAACTGCATTTAGGACTAGGTATGGACATTATGAGTTTACAGTCATGCCCTTTGGATTAACTAATGCACCCGCAGCATTTATGGACATGATGAACAGGATCTGTAAACCATATTTGGATAAATTTGTAATTGTTTTCATAGACGATATACTTATTTATTCAAAAAGTCAGGTCAAACATTGCCAGCACTTGCATGCACTCTTAACTTTGTTAAGAAAAGAAAAGTTGTACGCTAAATTCTCAAAATGTGAATTTTGGCTACAAGAAGTGCAATTCTTAGGACACATGGTGAATCACGAAGATATTCACGTAGATCCTGCTAAGATAGAAGCAATTACCAATTGGAAGGTTCCGCAAACTGCAATGGAAATTAGAAGTTTTATAGGTTTAGCCGGTTATTATAGACGATTTATTAAGGACTTTTCCAAGATAGTTGTACCATTAACCAAGCTAACCTGTAAAGCTACTAAGTTTGAGTGGGGACCTAAACAAGAAGAAGCCTTCAGAATTTTAAAGAAGAAATTAACCAATGCTCCAATCTTAGCTTTACCAGAAGGAACGGAAGATTTTGAAGTATATTGTGATGCTTCAAAATTAGGATACGGATGTGTGTTGATGCAACGCAAAAAGGTAATTGCGTATGCTTCCAGACAATTGAAAAAGCACGAAGAAAACTATACGACTCATGATTTAGAATTAGGAGCTATAGTTTTTGCCCTTAAGATATGGAGACATTATCTGTATGGAAGTAAGTTTACTGTTTATACAGATCATAAGAGTTTAAGATATATATTTGGGCAAAAAGAGTTAAACATGAGGCAAAGAAGATGGATGGAAATCCTGAGTGATTACGATTGTGATATTCAATATCACGAAGGAAAGGCAAACGTAGTTGCAGATGCCTTAAGTCGTAAGTATCATGAAAAGCAAAAGCGAGTCCGTGCCCTTAGAATAAATCTACAAGTAGACTTAATGGAACAATTGAAGGAAATTCAGGAAATGGCAATCAAGGACGATGCCGAAGGAATGAAAGGTTACCTAAAAGAATTGGAACAAGGAAATGATGGAATTTGGAAATTCCACAAAAGCAGAATTTGGGTACCTAATCAGGGAAATTTAAGATCAAAGATTTTAGAGGAAGCTCATAAATCTAGGTATACTATACACCCAGGAAACAATAAGATGTACCAAGATTTAAGAAAGAATTTTTGGTGGATAGGAATGAAAAAGGATATAGCCGAATACGTATCTAAGTGTTTAACTTGTTCACAAGTTAAAGCCGAACATCAGAAACCCTCAGGTCTATTACAACAATTAGAAATGCCTGTATGGAAATGGGAACTCATAACAATGGACTTTGTTACTAAGTTACCCAAAACCAGAAAAGGTAATGATGCCATTTGGGTGATCGTAGACCGATTAACCAAATCCGCTCATTTTCTACCAATGAAGGAAACCTTGAGTATGGAAAGGTTAGCCAAGTTGTATGTAGATGAAATAGTATCCTTACATGGAGTTCCACTCTCCATTGTATCGGATAGAGATAGTCGTTTCACTTCCCGTTTCTGGACAAGTTTCCAAGAATCAATGGGAACCCGACTCAATTTAAGTACTGCATATCATCCACAGACCGACGGACAAAGTGAAAGGACGATCCAAACTCTAGAAGATATGCTCCGAGCATGTGTAATTGACTTTGGAGGTAATTGGGATAATCATTTACCATTAATTGAATTCTCCTATAACAATAGTTATCACTCAAGCATTGAAGCCGCTCCATTCGAAGCACTGTATGGACGCAAGTGCAGAACTCCCGTATGTTGGGCAGAAATAGGAGAAAGTCAATTATCAGGTCCAGAAATCATGCAAGAAACCACAGACAAGATAACCCAAATCAAGGAACGATTGAAAACAGCCAGAGATCGCCAGAAGAGCTATGCAGACAATCGCCGCAAGCCACTCGAATTCCAGATAGGAGACAAAGTACTTTTGAAAGTATCTCCTTGGAAAGGAGTAGTACGATTTGGTAAGAAAGGAAAACTGAGTCCAAGATATGTTGGACCATTCCCAGTGATTCAACAAATCGGACCAGTTGCTTATCGCTTACAACTACCAGAAGAACTAGCTGGAGTACATGATGTATTTCATGTATCCAATCTCAAGAAGTGTCTATCAGACGAATCCCTGGTAGTACCTCTTCAAGATGTGGAGGTAAATGAAAAGCTAAAATTCATAGAGAAACCCTTACAAATAGAAGATAAGAAAATCAAGTTTCTCAAACACAAACGACTCGTACTGGTGAAAGTCAAATGGAATTCAAAGAGAGGACCGGAATACACTTGGGAACTGGAATCAGAAATGAAGCGCATGTACCCTCATCTGTTTCAATGAATCTCGAGGACGAGATTTTTCCTAAGGTAGGGAGGATGTAACAACTCTCCTTAAAATTAATAATTAGAGTGATAATTAGTCAATAAGGAAACCCTAATTGAGACACCCAAGTAATTTCGCACTAACCCTAAAATATTCGGAACAATTGGAATCAGGATCAGGGCCCCTAAAACTCAGGGGGGGTTAAACCCTAATCGATATTATCCTTATTATTCGTTGTCTAAGTTGAATTTAACAAAACTGTCAACTCACCCAAGCTACTGGACACGAAACCTACCCTACCCTAAATTGGAATCCCAGGCGATACGCGGGAGGTTCCCCGAATTCTGCCGCGACACGCGGGAGATGCCAATTTTCAGTATAAATAGAGGGCCTTGGGACTTGAATCTGGGAGTTGAAACGACGTAAAATAGTTGTCTGTACGTCGAGTTAAGGTCGTTTTACTACAATTAAACACCCACACTGCTTTCGAATTGCTGCCGCAAAACAGGGTAATCACTCGATCGCTATTACGATTCATTTTCCGAGATCAATATATCCAAAGAATGTTTAAGTGCCGCCCACATTAGGGTTATACTTTGTCGTTCATCGTTAATTCGATGAATGAGTTTAAGTATCGCACTTTGTCGTTCATTGTGAGAATTTGATCTTGTGAGTTATCGTAACTACTGTATTGATCACTAACCCTGTTTTGTGTGCATTATTGTTGAAATTAGGTTAACAGGGCTAAAATCATATTCTATCCATACTAAATCTGCAATGTGAGTCATTCCTGTTTTATAAACTCTTTTCTCACAGTTTGTGAGTCATTCTCTTTTTATCAACTGTTTTACAATACTCCAAATTATTTTCAGAATTATAATTACAGTGATTAAGTTGATGTAATCACCAAATTGCAGCCAGTATGTGGGGTATTGTGCACATTACTACAGTTTAAATCATTTTAGGTGGGTGAACCTAATTTAATTGATTTACGTCATTCATTGGGGCAGCCAATGGTGATATGACCACTGTCACAGATCCGGTCGAGTGACAAATACTGTGGGTAGTTGGTTGATATCAGAAACATGCGTAAAAGATCTTAACATTGTGAATTATAATAAATGTGTCTTTTCAGTAAAATGAAGGATTCACTCAGTATTTCCCGCTGACAAAATCTTTTTCAAACATGTTTCAGGTGATCTAATGTAAATCAGGAATAGTGCCGAGGAGCATTTCAAGCTTAAAATAGTGGCTCAATATAAAATAAAGAAATATGTTTAAAAATAAAGATTTATCAGAAAAATCTTATTATTGTAAATTATCGGGGTTTTATCCCGAATTGTGAAATGAAATAATCGGGAAAAGTTTTTAGCTTTACAACGATCCTGATGTTAAAATTCTGCTGCTAAAATCACATAAATAAATATCACGGGATTTCTGTCCCGCGCTCCTGAAACGGGTCAAACCGGGTCGGGGGTCGTGACACAGAGCCTGCTGATGGCCATCTCGTTGGGGATTTGCCACTCGCGGTGATCCCTGCTCCTGTGCCCCTTGCCGCTTTGTTGGGATTGAACCCTATCATAGGAACAGATAATTAAAGCCAAAACTGGATCAGAGCAGTGGATCCAGAATAAGCAGATGATTACATACAAATCTCTCCCCTTGAAAGTGATTTCAACATCTGCTGACCTCCTATCTGCTGATCTTGCAAAATGCTGACTTACAACTGCTGCTCAAGTAAAGACCTGATGAAAGACTAAAGCCCTGCTGATTCAATCTACTGCTTTGAGTCAAGCTCTGCTGATCCGGACAAGTACTGCTGGGTTCACAGCAGTGGAAGGTTGCAGCAGCTGATCAATAGTCTGTTTTGTAATGTAATGTAATGTAATAGCAGTAGTTAACATAGCAGTGTTTGTATAGATCAGAGGTTAGAGTTTGTTAGGAGGTTAGATGTCACTTTCATGGTGACGTCAGCTAAGATGCTCAGTGGTTTGCAAGTGCCTATAAATAGATCAGTACTTTGTACTGTTCTATTAGCTCTTTTGCATCATCGTCTTCTTTGCACGAACAAACAACTGAGCTCTGGCTGAGGGGGAGTTTGCATTCATTCATCAATTGTTGTAATCGTTATTGAAATAAATTCAATCTTCCGATTCATTGTGTAAAGATGTTTGATCAAAGTATTACTCTCGTTTGATTGTATGCAAAGTTTGTTTTCATCATAATTCCGCTGCACACTCATCCATTTTCATTTTAATTACAAACACAAAATACAATCAGAATCAAACTCAGATCCAACAATTGGTATTAGAGCCTGGACAGTCAAATTTGATTTAGCAATCATTTTGACGTAAATAGTTCAGCTCATAACAGTTGATACTGATCGTTTGTTCGTTTGTTGAAAAACAGAGCAAGGATTAATCACCATTAAAGTTGATTTCTCAGTGTCTGTAAAACAACAAGAATGACGTCACAATCTCAGGATGATAAAAACAACATCGGCTCGCTTTTTAAACCACCTATGCTAAAAAGAAATGAGTACAACATCTGGCAGAGGAGGATGGGTCACATCCTCGCTCAACAAAGCACAGGTTGTTGGAGGTCTGTCGTCTTTGGTCCCCATGTTCCTACAGTGCCAAGCGCTGAAGATGCTAAAAAGTTCGTTCCAAAACCCGTTGAAAATTATACCGAAACCGACTATCAAAAACTCGAACTAGATGCTAAAGCATTTAGCATCATAGCATCAGCGCTGCCCAATGATATATATGCTGGACTGTTACACTGTAACAGTGCCAAAGAGTTATGGGACGAGATTAAGGAACAGTTTGGTGGAACCGAAGAAGTCATAGAAAACAATAGGGAAATCCTGAACCAACAGTATGAAACATTTTGTCATGTTAGAGGTGAATCACTGACGCAACAATTTGAGCGTTTCAGTTGTCTCATCAGTGAACTGAGGCTTGTTAATACCACTTTTACAAACTCAACTAAAAATAGCAGGTTCCTCAGGTCACTGCCAGAAAAATGGGACACCATAGCTTTTGTCACCCGAAATTCACCTGAGTTCAAGGATCTGACCTTGATCCAACTCCACGGTCGACTCCTGACCTACGAAAGGGAGTTGAACTAGAAAAGGAAGTTACAAGAGTCAGGAAAAGCCGTTGATGATTATACATTCGGTAACACTGCTCTTCTGGGTCAAGAAGAATCTGGGAGTAGTGCTAAGGATCAGGGTTATGATCACTTCATTGACATAACTGCTGGTACAAATTTTAACAACCCTGATCCTCACACTGCAAGTTTTGCATTCACTGCAAACGAAAACCAGATGTCAGATAATCTAAGCTTTGAACTCAATGATCTACAGCATTTTGATCCCACTGATTTAGAGGAAATGGACATTCTGCACCAACTGGCCTTGCTAAGTGTTAGAACTAGCAAATTTTACAAAAGAATAGGGCGAAAATTCCCAGGTTTGCATGGGAATCTAAGGGTTGGGTTGGATAAATCCTAGATCTCAAAATCAAGTGCTACAAGTGTAATAGGTTGGGACACTTCGCTAGGGAGTGTAGGAGTCAAACTACTGGTCCCATAATCACTCATCCTAGCTCAAATCCTAGATCTCAAAATCAAGGCACTGTGCACTATAGCCAATATGCCCCAGCAGCTCAAGTGAACACTGCTCACTATGCTGCTGCCCCTGTGCCAGTGCACTATGTCCAAACTACTGTTCCACAGATCCAATATGTTCAAACGCCTGTCCCTCAGGCACAAGTGCAGTCTGCACCTCAAACCACTGCTCCAGCAGCAGTACAACCAGATCAACAAAGTTTTTTCACTCAAGGGTTTGTTGACTGGAGCAGTATGCCTGAAGACCTTAGTGATGAAAATTTTGCACTCTATGCTTCCAATGATTCTTCTCATAATGAATTTTGTTTGATGGCATTAGAGTCAATACAGGAGGGGGTTGAAACTGAAGAGGAACAGCTGAGGATTGAAACAGTGGATAAGGTGACTGAAGCAGTGGTTACTGCTGTGGCTGGTGAACTATTGTTGGGAGAAAGTTCAGGTACCCTGATTGAACCACTGACAGACCCATGGTCCGAAGAGAACAAGGAAGAAAAGAAAGAAGAAAAAGCAGGTGAGAAAGAAGAAAGAGCTGAAGATGAAAAAAATCCTCAATGTGATTGTGCAATGATGGCTGCTGCCAAGGTATCACCTCAAGTTCTTGAAAAACTGTGTTCTGATAATTGCATTATTGCTTTTGCTAACATCAAAGAGGTGAACGAAAACCTTCGGGATAAAATCTTAACTGATGAAGTCAAATTTGAAAGATCTCTAAAAGAACTTAAAAACACATTGGCTGAAAAAGAGAAAGAGATTAGCAGCATGAAAGAAGAGCAGAGCATAACCAAAACCCAACTCCAAACTTTGGTAGAAAAATACCAAGTTTGCAAAAAGGAGTTAGAGTCCACCCAGATCACATGTGAGAGATGGGTGGAATCATGCAAAGGGTATGAGGTTATGCTTGAAAAACAGATAAAAAGCAATGTGAAATTTGGGGTTGGTTATAGAAAACATGATGATGAAAACACTGCTTTTAGAAAATCTGTTCCAACCACTGATGTAACCATTGAGTTCATCCCCACAAACAAGAATGGCCAAGAAGAGAAAATCACTGACAAACTTGGTAACAAAATCACACTTGACAGACCAATGGGATCCTCTACTTTTGAGGAGCTTGAAGATCATGAGTTTAAACCAAAATGGTCTGATGAGTGTGATATTCTTGAAAATTTCAAGCCAATGGACTTTACATCAACTGATGGTGTTAAAGCTCCAAAAGCTAAAGTCATACCTCTCAAGGACATCCCAGCAGTGGTTAAAACCTCTGCTGCAAAGGAGTCTGAAAAGAGAAAGAAGAAAGAAAAAATTGATAACTTGTTTTGTGAATTCTGTGAGAAAAGGAATCATCTAACAAAAGACTATTTCCACTTAAAAGCTTATGATTTGAACAGAACAAGTGTCATTGTTTCAGCTGAAAATTGCATTGTTTGTGGTAAAACAAACCACAAAACTCAAGCTTGTGTGTATCTCAAAAACTTTGATGTGAAAAAGAATGAGTACATTGCTAAAACATCCTTGAGTCCATCATCATCATCATCATCATCTGTCAAATTCACCAAGAAACAACCACTGTTTGTACCAGTTCAAACAGCTGTCACAAAACAGCTGAACCAAACACCTGTCAAAAGAGATGTTCAGGTTACTGATGCACCCCCTGCCAATCAGTTCAGAAAAGGCAAGGAAAAACAGTCCTACCAAAGGATTCCACACATTTATGAGGCCTACAAAAGGCCTTCTAAACCTAGAGTGAATAGGCATCCTTTTGGTTATCAGCAGGTGATTGGTCAAGACCCCCAACAGTGGTTAGCAAGAAACAGTACTAAAACTGTCCAAACCCCTGACCTAACCACTGTTCATCACTCTGCTTCCATACCAGACACTGTTGAAACCCCATCCAAAGCCCTGTTGGCTTTGGAGCCCTTAATGAACTAATCCTTTTACTTCATGTGCAGGGAGCTTCTGCATGCTTTGATAGTCTTTGGTATGTAGATAGTGGAGGCTCCAGGCACATGACAGGATGTAAAGCCCTCCTCAAAGACTTTAAAATCCATGGAGAGGGTGATATATCCTTTGTGAATAATAGTAAAGGGAAAGTTCTGGGGTCTGGTACAGTGCAATCTGGAAATGTAAAATTTGAAAATGTCAATCTGATAGACAATTTAAATTCAAACTTCTGAGTGTATCACAAATGAGTGACAAAGGGTTTGGGTCATTCTTCACAAAAGATTGTTGTAGGATTGTTGGACCAGAAATGGTCAAAAAGATTGAAGCAATAATCAAAACTGGTCAAACTAAACTTGTTGCTCAAAGAAGTGGCAATGTTTATGTTGTTGATATGTCAAAAGAGTGTCCCAGAGCTGATGCCTCTCTGTTCTCAGCTGCCTCTAACAAAGAGACAGAACTTTGGCACAGAAGGCTGGGGCACACAAATCTTAAGACAATCACTGAAATTTCAAAAAATGGTTTGGTGAGAGGCCTACCACAAAAATTGTTTTCATGTCCTGAACATTGCATTTCCTGTTTAAAAGGAAAACAGCATAAAAGTTCTTACAAGTCCATTGAAGAGTCCAAAACAACCCAGTGTTTGCAAATGCTACACATGGATTTGTTTGGCCCAGTTCAAGTCATGAGCCTCAAGAAGAAAAGATACTATTTGGTTATTGTTGATGACTTTTCTAGGTTTACATGGACTTTCTTTTTACACTCAAAAGATGAGACTGCAGACATTTTGCAAGACTTTGTGACACAGGTTGAAAAGCAATTTGACCTTCCAGTGAAAAGCTTCAGGAGTGACAATGGCACAGAATTTAAAAATAAGTAGTTGGATGCTTTCTGTGTGAAGAAAGGGATTGTAAGGCAGTACAGCATCCCTAGAACACCAGAGCAAAATGGGGTTGTTGAAAGAAAGAACAGAACTTTGATTGAGGCTGCCAGAACTATGCTTGCAGATTCAGGTTTGCCATTAACTTTCTGGGTAGAGGTAGTAAACACTGCTTGCTATGTCCAGAACAGAGTTTTAATAAACCCCAGGCACAAAAAGACTACTTATGAAATTCTGTATAAAATCAAACCACTGATCTCATATTTCAAGGTGTTTGGTTGCCCATGCTTTATTTTGAACTTAAAAGATTCCATTTCAAAATTTGCAGCCAAAATTGATTGTGGTTATCATCTGGGATACTCAACCACTGCCAAGGCATACAAAGTGTTCAATACACGGACCAAGGCAGTGGAGGAGACTTTGAATGTAAAGTTCAAAGAACTTTCATCAATGAAAATCCCAGCAAATCCTGCAGATCTGTTTGATCTTGAAAAATTTACTTTTGAAAATACTGATGTCAAGACTAACAGTGCAGGTCCATCAGAGGATACAACACCAGACTATGGGTATGAAATCATCATCCCTCAAAGGTCTGCCACAAAGGGAAAAGCACCAGCTGTTCAAAACAGTTGTCAAAGCTCAACCACTGCTACTTCAACAGTTGTTGACCAAAGTAGCCCATCCACCACTGCTTCCACATCCTCAAAGACTGCTGACAAAAGTCCTTAAACAGTGGATAAAAGTCAGCAGTTGTCCACTTCATTACCTCCTATTCCACCACCTTTTGAAGCCACTGCTGGGTCATCAAAGTCACCAGCAGTGGTTAGCTCAGATGATACACATTTGCAGCCTTCACCAACAAATGCCATCATACCATACCAAGGAGATTTAATCTTCTTGAGATCTCATCCACCTGATCAAATCATTGGCAACATCAATGAAGGGGTGCTCACAAGAAGCCAAACCCAAAACATTTGTCTTTTTGCTGGTTTTCTATCACTCCATTAGCCAGTCAAGTACCAAGAGGCACTGAAAGACAACAGCTGGGTAGAAGCCATGCAAGAGGAGCTCCAACAGTTTAAAAGACAACAAGTATGGGAGCTTGTACCACTGCCAGAAGAGGTTAGTCCCATTGGCACAAAGTGGGTCTTCAAAAACAAAACTGATGAAAGGGGCATTGTTGTCAAGAATAAAGCCAGGCTTGTGGTTCATGGTTACAGACAGGAAGAGGGGATTGATTATGATGAAACATTCGCCCCTGTTGCAAGATTGGAAGCCATTAGACTGTTCATGGCCTTTGCTGTCAACCACAACATGAAGGTGTTTCAAATGGATATCAAAAGTGCTTTCCTCTATGGTACGATTCAAGAAGAGGTGTATGTCTGTCAACCTCCAGGTTTTGAGGATCCATTTTATCCTGATCATGTCTACAGGCTAAACAAAGCCTTGTATGGCCTGAAACAAGCACCAAGGGCCTGGTATGAAACTCTTTCCAACTTCCTACTCTCAAATGGTTTCAAAAGAGGTACCATTGATAAAACACTGTTTCTTAAATGGAGAGGAAAGGATTTAATGATTGTCCAAATTTATGTGGATGACATTATTTTTGGAAGCACATGTAACAAAATGTGTGAAGAGTTTAGAGAACTCATGACAGCAGAGTTTGAAATGAGTGCAATGGGTGAGCTGCAATGCTTTCTTGGTCTCCAAGTACAGCAAATGCAAAATGGAACTTTCATTCATCAAAGCAAATATGCTAAAGAACTTTTGACCAAATTTGATATGAATGATTGTAAACCATGCAGCACACCCATGGCAACAAATAAGCTGGTCATGTCTGATGAAAAGGATGAGCTGATTGACCAAACACTCTATAGAAGCATGATTGGATCTTTATTGTACCTAACTGCATCTAGACCAGACATCATGTTTGCAACATGTGTCTGTACAAGAAGTCAATCAGCTCCCAGAAAATCAAATCTCATTGCTGTAAAAAGGATCTTCAGATACATAAAAGGTGCTCCCACACCTGGTATCTGGTATCCAGCTAATGGGAATATCAAGCTTTCAGGTTTTTCAGACAGTGACTTTGCTGGATGTCACACCACAAGGAAGTCCATTTCAGGAGGGTGCCAGTTTCTAGGTGATTGCTTAGTTTCTTGGCAAAGCAAAAAGCAAGCAGCAGTTTCAACATCCACTGCTGAGGCTGAATACATTGTTGCTGCAAGCTGTACAGCCCAACTCTTGTTGTTTCAAAATCAGTTACTGGATTTTGGTATCACTGCCTTAAAAACACCACTCATGTTGGACAGCCAGGCAGCAGAAAATATCATCAAAAATCCAGTTTCCCACTCTACCGCCAAACACATCAACATCAGACATCACTTTGTGAGGGATTGCTATGAAAAAGGTTTGATTTCTCTGCATCATGTCCCAACTAAAGACCAGCTGGCAGATGTGCTCACAAAAGCACTTGATACAGCCATTTTTAAAAGCTTGGTCTCTAGGATTGGGATGCTGAACATGGAATAACAAGCAAAATCTTGTTTTTCTTTGAATAAAAGCAACAAAATGTTTTCAGAAAATCAAAAATCCATCCTTAAAAATAGCTAACAATGAAATTTTCATTAAAATCCTTAAAAATCTGCCATAACCACTGATTGTTCAAAAGTCTGCTCTACTTCAAAAGTCTGTCCACTGCTGAAAGTCAACCCCTGTTCTCTCATTCCTTTGATAATCTCTGTTGTTCAAAAGCAGTGTCTTATCCACTGATATGCTATCCACTGATAGTGAAAATCATCCACTGCTTCCTTACTATTGCCTTCATCCGTCACTTTCATCAAAGTACTGTCCTTCACTTTCACCAGGGGTTGTCACTGGGCAGTACATAGTGCTCAGACCTTTTGTAACGGCTGCCACATCAGCATTCACTTTCCTCCCTATAAAAATCCCCCACTCACCACCAAAACAGGGTTTTACTGTCGAATTGAATTCTTAAAAAATTCTCTTCTCAAAGCAGTTTTTCATCTCATCTTTCACAAATTTCTTCGATCATTCTATTTAAAAATGACAAAATCGAAGCCATCCGCAAAACCCACATCCAGATCATCATCGAAAACAGCCTCTCAAAAGGCAATCTCCACTGAAATCCCATATAAATCATCTCACAATCTCATGGGTCTTCTCACAAAACCAGGAACCACCGATGTCTTCGATTCCATCATTAACACCATGGCAAAATCAAAGTACAAAACTTTGTTCACCGCCAATGCATCAATCTATTTGGAGACCCAAAGGGAGTTCTGGAAGAATGCAACCCTTGAAAAACAAGGAGACACTGCAACCACCATACACTCTTCTATAAAGGGTAAAGCTATCCAAATCACGCCACAATCCATTTCAGAGGTCTTTCAACTCGATGATCAGGAAGGTAAAACTTCTTTCACTAAAAACAAGTTACAAACTGACTTCATTGAAAGAGGGTATGAAGCCACAATAATGAAGAAACTTACCTTACAAAAAGGTTATTTTCCTTCTGCAACCAGATTTTTATTTCATACCCTCCTACTATGTGTTTCAAATAAGACCACTTCTTTCAATGAAATCCCTTTAAAGATTCACAAGAATCAAGTATTGAAAACAATCAAGCAAATCAATAACCATTTACCTTGAATTGATTCTAGTTAGAGGGGAAATCAAGAGTGATGAATGCCTTGTGCCAATGATGATGGTGATGATGATTGCCAGGGATTTAGAGGATGAAAGTACGTGCTTTGGTTTCTTGTGTGAGGTTTAGTGAAGGATTAGGGTTAAGTATCATATAAGATTTCACTAATTACCCTCTACATCCCTAAGTGTCATATTTTACACATGCACACCATCTCATAACAATTTCATAGTTTCACCACCAAGTTCATATATTTACCAAGTCTTTCACAATTAACAAACAACCATGCACAATCACACAATACGATTCATTGCATCAAAACGTATATAATTCCAAAGCAATCAGTTGTGCAACTAAACAGCTAAACAATACAAGAACGTGCAATAAATGCGAAATAGAACTCTTGGAAATTCGAGTTGTCACATTATCCCCAACTTAAAAGAAATTTCGTCCCGAAATTTGGTACGCACTCACTGAGGAAGCTAGGTAAGTTGTATCGTTCACTGGTTTTCCTGGGGTGTCACATCATCCCCCCGTTGATTTGGAATTTCGTCCCGAAATTCCGCAGTAGTAGCTTCAGTCTCAGTAGTGGTTGCATTGATTCCGAATAACTGGGGGTACTTTTCTGTCATCTGGTCTTCGCGTTCCCAGGTGTACTCTGGGCCATGGTTGGAGTTCCAACGAACTCGGACAAGAGGGATTCTCTTGCTTTTGAGGACCTTAACATCCCGGTCCGTGATTTCAACTGGTTCCTCGACGAACTGCAACCGCTCGTCGATAGTGAGTTCCTTAAAAGGAACTATGAGGGTCTCATCTGACAGGCACTTCTTCAGATTCGACACGTGAAATACATTGTGAACTGCACCGAGTTCAGCTGGTAGGTTTAGCTTGTAGGCCACTTTGCCTATTTTCTCAATGATCTCAAACGGTCCGACATACCGCGGATTAATTTGCCCCGTTTGCCAAAACGAACCACACCCTTTCAGGGTGAGACTTTTAGTAAAACCCGGTCCCCGACCTGAAATTCCAACGGTTTCCTACGCTTGTCCGCGTATGCTTTCTGACGGTCGCGTGCTGCCGCCATGCGTTGTCGTATTTGTGCAATCTTTTCTGTGGCGTCCACTACAATCTCTGGACCCGTGATCTGACTATCCCCCACCTCTGCCCAACAGAGAGGTGACCGGCATTTACGTCCGTACAATGCCTCGAATGGAGCGGCTTGTATGTTGGTGTGATAACTGTTATTATACGAAAATTCCACCAAAGGGAGATGCTTTTCCCAGCCGTTGCCGAAATCAATAACACATGCTCGAAGCATGTCTTCAAGAGTTTGAATCGTGCGCTCAGACTGCCCATCCGTCTGAGGGTGATATGCTGTGCTCATGTCTAAACGAGAGCCAAACGCTTTGTGCATCGCTTGCCATAGTTCTGACGTGAATCGTGCATCCCGATCCGAAATGATGGAGGTGGGCACCCCGTGCCTTGAAACAACTTCTTTAAGATAGATGTTTGCGAGAGTGGAGAACTTATCCGTTTCCTTTATAGCCAGTAAGTGTGCAGACTTGGTGAGTCGATCCACGATCACCCATATGGTATCATTCCCACGCTGAGATCTAGGTAGGCCTGTAACGAAATCCATGGAAATTTCTTCCCATTTCCATTGCGGTATCTTGGGTTGCTGAAGTAGACCCGCTGGTTTCTGATATTCCACCTTAACCCTTGCACATGTCAAACACTTGCCGACGTAAGTCGCTATGTGGGCCTTCATACTAGGCCACCAGTATGTAGTTCTGATGTCGTGGTACATTTTATCCGACCCTGGATGTACCGAGTAGCGGGACTTGTGAGCTTCATCCATTACCAGTTCGCGTAAACCACCATAATGTGGGACCCAAATACGCCCCGTTACATAGTATGCGCCGTCTGCCGTTTATTCTAATCGCTGTCGTGAGCCGCGTAGGGCTTCAGCCCTGACGTTTTCTGGTTTCAATGCTTCTGCCTGAGCATCTCGTATCTGTGCAGGAAGGCTAGACTGAATCGTAAGCTGTAGCGCTCGCACGCGCCGAGGTAAAGTGTCTTTCCGACTGAGAGCGTCAGCCACAACATTGGCTTTGCCTGGATGGTACTTGATGGCGCATTCGTAATCGTTAAGTAGTTCAACCCATCGTCGTTGACTCATGTTCAATTCCTTCTGCCTGAAGATATGCTCGAGACTCCTGTGATCGGTGTATATCGTGCACTTGGTACCGTACAGGTAGTGTCGCCATATCTTGAGTGCCAAAAACAACAGCTCCCAGCTCTAAATCGTGCGTCGTGTAGTTTCGTTCGTGAATCTTAAGTTGGCGCGAGGCGTAAGCAATGACCTTGTCGCGCTGCATTAACACACAACCCAGCCCCTGTATCGATGCGTCACAATAGACCACGAAATCGTCCGTGCCCTTTGGCAATGAGAGGATAGGTGCACTGCAAAGTCTATCCTTTAAGTGCTGAAAAGCAGTTTCCTGCGTGTTGCCCCAATGGTAGGTGACACCCTTCTGTGTCAGTAGTGTAAGCGGCTGAGCAATCTTTGAAAAGTCTTTAATAAACCGTCTGTAGTACCCCGCCAAACCCAAAAATTGGCGTATTTTCGTTGGCGTACGTGGTGCAGGCCAGTTTCTGATCGAGTCTACCTTGGATGGATCGACATGGATCCCATCCTTGTTCACTACGTGGCCTAAGAAGTGGACTTCACGAAGCCAGAAGTCGCATT
This sequence comes from Helianthus annuus, assembly GCF_002127325.2. Taxonomy (NCBI): domain Eukaryota; kingdom Viridiplantae; phylum Streptophyta; class Magnoliopsida; order Asterales; family Asteraceae; genus Helianthus; species Helianthus annuus. The sequence continues at coordinate 75,014,417 of NC_035443.2, forward strand.
TCGAAAACTTAGCGTACAGCTGTTCCTTCCGTAGGAGTTCCAAAATAAGGCGTAGGTGCTGCTCGTGTTCCTCCTGACTCTTGGAGTAGATCAGAATGTCGTCGATGAAGACAATGATGAACTTGTCAAGATAGGGTTTGCACACCCTGTTCATAAGGTCCATAAATACGGCCGGCGCGTTCGTTAACCCGAACGGCATGACAAGAAACTCGTAGTGACCGTAGCGAGTTCTGAATGCAGTTTTAGAGACGTCCTCATCCCGGACTCTCAGCTGATGATAACCAGACCTCAAGTCTACCTTGGAGTAGTAACACGACCCTTGCAACTGGTCGAATAAGTCGTCTATGCGTGGTAGAGGATCACGGTTTTTCACCGTTACCTTGTTCAATTCCCGGTAGTCTATGCACATCCTGAAGGTACCGTCCTTCTTTCTCATGAATAATACTGGAGCTCCCCAAGGCGAAGAGCTTGGACGAATGAAGCCCTTTTCCAAGAGCTCTTGTAGCTGCTTCGACAGTTCTTCCAGTTCGGTTGGAGCTAAACGATACGGTGCGCGGGCTATTGGTGCTGCTCCTGGAGCGAGCTCGATTTGAAATTCGACCTGACGATGAGGCGGTAATCCAGGTAAATCTTCAGGAAACACCTGAGGGTAGTCGCGTACAACTGGATGGTCTTCCAACTTCTTTTCCTTCGCTGATGCATCTGAAATGAGTGCCAAGATTGCGGTGTGACCCTTCCGCAGGCATTTCTGAGCCCTCAAGAAAGAGATGATGCCAACCACAGCACCACTCTTGTCGCCTTGAACTTCGAGAGGTTCTTGACCAGAACAGAGAATACGAACAATCTTTTCTTTGCATAGGATTTTTGCTTGCTGTTGCTGCTGGAGATTCTGATTTGCAGGCCGTGGGCTCCTGAATCCTTAGCTTCATGGCCCATCTTGAGACACCTCTGGCAACGTCCCTCGTTGCACTAACCACCGTGGTGTCTATTGCATTAGATACACATTGGGTGAATTCCCCGATATCCACCCTGCCCCTAACCACCAGAAGTTGGCTGACTCGGCTCTGGTGATTACTATTCTTGCGCTACTGCTGTGCTTGAGACTGAACGGTAGCGGAACCCTTGCTGGAATACCCATCCCATTTCCGCTTGTTGTCACTAGTAGTAGCAGGAGTAGCAGAAGTGATAGCGGTAGTAATAGCGCTGATACAACTAGGCAGCCTGTTCTGTTCCACTGCTTGATCCGTGAGGTGATGAGTAAGACGCTGAATGTCTTGGTTATTGTCGAGGTTAGCCGATGCAGCATGGATCTGAACCTCTGAGGCTAGACCCTTGAGGTACAATTCGATACGCTTGCTTGGAGGGTCCACCATGGTTGGACACAGGATGGCCAGTTCGTTCGACCGTTTCGTATGAGCTTCAATTTCTGACCCCGTCATTTTCAAATGGTAAAGCTCCACTTCCAACTTGTGGATGTCATCACGCGTGTAGTATTCCCTTTTAATGCGTTCTTTGAATCCGTTCCAGGGGGTGGCGTTAGCAGCTGCCAACCCTAGTATCTGTACTTGCGTGTTCCTCCTGGTTAGCGCGATTCCTTCCAAAGTACCAGTGGCGTACTTGACCCTGCGAGCCTCAGGGCATTCACTCATCTTGGATACTGACTCGTGCTTCCCAAACCAATGGAGTAGTCCCACTGCTCCTTCTGTGCCACTGGATGTGCTTGGACGACAGTCCATGAAGTTCTTGAATGTGTAGACAGGTTGCCATGCATTCTGACCCGTTGCACGAGAAAGATAGATCAAGGTTAAGCGCGAGAGTTGGGTCACGAGAGTAGGATCTAACATCCTAGGATAGGTCTGGAATAGCAGGTTATACCTCCTGCCTGAGCGGCTGCAAGCGCCGCAGCAACTTGTTCGTTAATGAGAGCCGTCAACTGGGCTTGAGTCATGTTAACACGTCCAGACATGATCTTCATAGTAAAGGTAGTGTAAGTAAGAATGGTTCGCGAGTAGGGCGATGACAGAAAAGCGTAAGCACGTAGGTATTCTCATGCAATAGAGTTCATGTGTATCTATGCGTACTACGAGCAAAGTTCTATATAGTTCTAGCAAGCAGGTAATAAACATAAACCTTATTACCTAGGATGTCGAGTCTTGCACGTGGAGCGAAGCGTCGTTGTGGATCGTTGAGAGCACTGTTCTGGTTATAGTCTGGTTTTAATAAAAACGTTTTCCCATATTAAAACCAAGTTCTCTATAACCAATGGCTCTGATACCAATCTGTCACACCCCCAAAATCCACCTGCGGAGTATCACCGCTTGGGAGCGTGACTGACCAGGATCAAGCCACCAATCATATAGAACAACATATATATAATAAAAGTAATTAGACCAAACCAAATCCATATGAAAGGTGTTCCAAAGCATAAGTAGGTTATCATTGTTTAGCGGAAGCGTATAATCAAAACCCAACATAATTAAGTACGAAATGTCATAAGTGTTTAATAAGGTAATCACGATCCAAGCCCACAACGACCAGCTCCTCCATGTGCAAGCTCCATGTATCTAACGACCTGCAAGGCATGTAACAGAGGATCAACAACTAGTTGAGCGAGTTCACAGAAAGTAAATGCGTAATAGTAAGTTTGTATGTAACATGTGGCTCTACTGGGCCGATAGTACGTTCTATTGGTGGGGGCTTCCCATGTTGTATAACCACTAGACTATTCGTAACCATAAGTATCCTTCACAACCGAGGATAGTAGTAAGTATAAATACACGTAGGTTTTACGTGAGTATCCTTCACAACCGAGGATAGTAATAAGTATAAGTACACGTAGGTTTTACGTGAGTATCCTTCACAACCGAGGATAGTAATAAGTATAAGTACACGTAGGTTTTACGTGAGTATCCTTCACAACGAGGATAGTAGTAAGTATAAGTACACGTAGGTTTTACGTGAGTATCCTTCACAACCGAGGATAGTAATAAGTATAAGTACACGTAGGTTTTACGTGAGTATCCTTCACAACCGAGGATAGTAATAAGTATAAGTACACGTAGGTTTTACGTGAGTATCCTTCACAACCGAGGATAGTAGTAAGTATAAGTCTACGTAGATTGTAAGTATGTGTCCTGCACAACCGAGGACAGTGAATAGCATAAGTATGTGTCCTGCACAACCGAGGACAATGATATGGTAGTCTAGTATTTGTGTCAGTACGAATCTATTCAACCTTATTCCTTCAATCCCATTCCCAAGCCCTTGGGAATCCCATGCCTTAGTAAGGGTGTGAACTCACCTTGGTTTGCTCGGTATGTTAATCTACGTGCTTGTAAACAATCAATCAATCAGTCAAGGCCTATGGTAATGCATTTACACACAGTCAGTTCATGTCGGTCAAGTTTCACATACAATCTAGGTCATAAAGTGCTTGATAGTTAATCGCATGAATTGTAATAGCAGTTGATTCGTTTCATGTTATACATACGTCACATCAGAGTCTCTCTCATTTTATTTCACGTATTCATTGTTCACGTAAAACACATTGTCGTACATGTAATGCACACATGCAATCCCATTCATGATAGTCTATCCATTCATCTAGTGCCATCTAATAATCGTTTAACACGTACTTAGCTCAAATGTACAACATACGGACACACATAATATACTCGCATATGCTACAAGTCTAGTTATTAAACATGTGCAGCCCATTATCATTGCAAGACCCAAACAGATAAAGTTTAACCCAACCGGCCCAACTAAACTCGGACCCTAAGCTTACCCTTATCAAAATTCGGACAAGAAGTGAGGGGGGGGGGTTCCCTGTTCAAAAAGTCGGACTAGAAGGGGAGAGGGGTTATAAACTCGGACCTTAGTGATGTAGTTAAAGGTCGGACAATATGTGGGGATAAAACTCGGACCATGTGTGTTTAAGAACTCGGACCATTGAGTGGCAAACAAAACTCTTACTTATTTCTCCCTAGGTTAAAACTCGGACATGTGTTGGGACTATGAAACTCGGACAGGGGGGTGGGATCTTCACAAAAGTCGGACAAAGGGAGTGGGCTGCCCCTTCTCAAACTCGGACTCCCCCTTGAGTCCAAACAAAAGTCGGACCCCCTTTCTAGGGTTTAAAAAGTCGGACCAAGGTCTTGAAGTTAAAACTCTGACTATTGATCAAGAATAAAGTTCGGACAACAGTGTAGGTTATAAAATTCGGACATACTTAATCAAATAAAGGTCGGACTAGCATGCCATCCTAAAATTCGGACCACAACAATACAACTAGGGTTACAAAACTCAGACTTGTTTCCTTGGTATAAAATTCGGACAATATGATGTTTACGGGTTCCGACTTTTAATCCAGAAACTCAGACAAACATTTAAACAAATCTTCGGACTTTGAATCATTCTAAAGCTCAGACATCAATCATGCGTGAATACCATGAGACATTGCACAGTATCAATAGAATCAAATCAGTTACGTTCTTGATTTCATACGAACAGAAAACCCTAATAACAAACACTGGCAACCATTGTAATCCAATTATCAATCACAATTCTAGCATATCATGCACCTTGACAACAATCAAACCATTACACAACTAATCACCATCATATTTCAATAATCGGAATCAGTTAAACAAAGAATAGCATAAGAAGAACTAGGGTTTTCAAGTATTCACAAGAATCAAGTATTGAAAACAATCAAGCAAATCAATAACCATTTACCTTGAATTGATTCTAGTTAGAGGGGAAATCAAGAGTGATGAATGCCTTGTGCCAATGATGATGGTGATGATGATTGCCAGGGATTTAGAGGATGAAAGTACGTGCTTTGGTTTCTTGTGTGAGGTTTAGTGAAGGATTAGGGTTAAGTATCATATAAGATTTCACTAATTACCCTCTACATCCCTAAGTGTCATATTTTACACATGCACACCATCTCATAACAATTTCATAGTTTCACCACCAAGTTCATATATTTACCAAGTCTTTCACAATTAACAAACAACCATGCACAATCACACAATACGATTCATTGCATCAAAACGTATTCAATTCCAAAGCAATCAATTGTGCAACTAAACAGCTAAACAATACAAGAACGTGCAATAAATGCGAAATAGAACTCTTGGAAATTCGAGTTGTCACAAAAAAGAAGGGAATAGAGGATGGTCTCTACATTGAACCAGAAAATGCAAACATGACCAAACAGATCCCTCTGCCAGATGGAAGCAAGAAAATTGATGTGACCACAAATGCACTGGCAGAAGCAGTTGCAAGTGTAAAAAGGGATAGAGAGGCCAAAAGGAAAGCCAGGGTGAATTATCCGGATCAGGGTACTTCAGGGTCAAAAGATGATGAAAATCTTGTTGATGAAAAGAAGAAGCCTACAAGAAGAGTAAGGCTACCCAAATCCATTCCAACCAGACGTTTAAAGTCTGTTCCAAAACCACCACCTAAAACAGCTGTTGTAACTCCTGTTGTACCCACTACTGTTGGTACTTCAGTGGTTTCAACATCTGCTCCCACTTCAACACACACCACTTCAACACACACTACATCCACTGCCTTATCACCATCACCACCAAAAACAAAATCACCACCTGCCAAAAGGTAGAAGACAGCAGTTGTTACAACATCTGCTGTAAAGACAATAGTGGTTGGAACACCAGTTGTTTCAACAACTGTTAGTCAATCACAAATCACTGCCACTACATCCACCACCACTGTTCCATCCAAAACATCATCAGCCCCTCCTCAAACAAAGAGGAGAAGGCTAATTCTCAAAGATGATGACACTTCACCATCTCAAACATCTTCAAAATCTTTAGCTCTTGTCACAATACCAAAACCAGTTACTTTCTCTTCAGTTCGAATGCACAAGCCCTTACCTCCTGCAAGTGTTCAGTTTCCTCTTGAACTAGCAGCTGTTAGAGAAGAAATAAAATCTTTTTACTATGAGGATGACCCTGCCAAAAGGAGTTTGCCATCAACAAGAGGATATCCCTGGCCTAAAAATGTTGATGAATATTTGAAGATCAAGGCCATGCAAGCAGAGGATATCTCAAAAAGAAGCACACAAGGGAAATCTGACAAAGAAATTTCTAGAAACTATCAATATCTGCTCACACAAGTCAGTTCCCTAGAACAATTTGACAAAAATGTCAGTCAACAAATTTCAGAAAGAGCAGCTGAAACTTTGAAGAAAGACTACATTGAAAGCATCATGGCTCACAAGAAGTACAAAGGACAGAGATACATGTACAAAGAGTGGACTGTTCCTGAGCTTGAAAATGAAGCAGGAAGAATTCAAGACATGATAAAAAGGAAAGTCACTCACACTCCTCCTGACTGGGCAAAGTTTAGAAAGAATGTACCTGACAAACAGGTAGAACTGAAAAGAATGAAAGAAGAACTGGTTGCTGCTGAATATGGAAACAAAAGACAAATTGCTAGATGGAAAGAAGATGTGGTCAGGATCACCTACAAAAGGTTGGAGGAATTAAGAAAGAAAGATCCAAAAGTTCCTCAAAAGCCTGACTTTCCTGAAGCTGAGGTTTCAAAAAGACCATCAAAGCTGCAAATCAGGAGAACCACTGCTCCAACTGGTGCTGCCATCTATAAAAGAAGGACACACAAACAGTTGGGAGCTGAAACCATCCAAGAGATGATAAAAGGAGATGACCTTGTAAAAGAAGGCATAAAGAAAATGATCATAGAAACTCTTGGTTTGGATCAAACTACAAATGCTGGTCAGCCAGTTATGAATAGGCCAGCCTCACCAAATACTTCTGCAAATAAACATCTCCCAAGAAACCCACCAGGCTCAAAAATACAAAAGTGGGAAACTGACAAACAGACCTGCGTATTGACTTTGCTCAGGTCTGGTGGAGAAGTGGAGAAAATATCAAGGGAACAAGCTCTTGGCCTGAGTCTTGAAGATTTGCAGGATCTCCTTGATCTTCCACTTAGCAGGGATGATGAAGACACAGATGCCCTTGACTTTGAACTACAATTTAAAGGACAGATAAGGGAATTGTTGATGAGGCAATAAATGTCCACAATAATGAAGAGTTTTGGCATTATCTGTTCCAGGGGGAGATTGTTGGGATTGAACCCTATCAGAGGAATAGATAATTAAAGCCAAAACTGGATCAGAGCAGTGGATCCAGAATAAGCAGATGATTACATATAAATCTCTCCCCTTGAAAGTGATTTCAACATCTGCTGACCTCCTATCTGCTGATCTTGCAAAATGCTGACTTACAACTGCTGCTCAAGTAAAGACCTGATGAAAGACTAAAGCCCTCCTGATTCAATCTACTGCTTTGAGTCAAGCTCTGCTGATCCGGACAAGTACTGCTGGGTTCACAGCAGTGGAAGGTTGCAGCAACTGATCAATAGTCTGTTTTGTAATGTAATGTAATAGCAGTAGTTAACATAGCAGTGTTTGTATAGATCAGAGGTTAGAGTTTATTAGGAGGTTAGATGTCACTTTCATGGTGACGTCAGCTAAGATGCTCAGTGGTTTGCAAGTGCCTGTAAATAGATCAGTACTTTGTACTGTTCTATTAGCTCTTTTGCCTCATCGTCTTCTTTGCACGAACAAACAACTGAGCTCTGGCTGAGGGGGGGTTTGCATTCATTCATCAATCATTGTAATCGTTATTGAAATAAATTCAATCTTCCGATTCATTGTGTAAAGATGTTTGATCAAAGTATTACTCTCGTTTGATTGTATGCAAAGTTTGTTTTCATCATAATTCCGCTGCACACTCATCCATTTTCATTTTAATTACAAACACAAAATAGAATCAGAATCAAACTCAGATCCAACACGCTTACCCTGTTGTTGATATGCCCCTCGACGTTGTCTTTGACGACGATGTCGATCTATTTGAGGAGGACCCACTTGAGGGCGAGGCCCATATTGCTGCTGGTGATATCCTACTTCTTGCTGATGCTCCTGCAGAGGAGGCACCCGTTTATTCACCTGTTCCAGACTCCTTTGAGTCTGTGGCATCCGCACCTTCGCACACGCAGGGAGTGCAGCACTATTCGCACGACATAGACCTGGACATGGCGTCATCCGCTGCAGCTGCACCTGCCCCTAGCTTTGAGCTTGATCATGATGTTGATGATGATTCAGATCCTGTTTTTCCACCTGGCTTTGATCCCGATCATGACATTGAGTTTATTCATTTCGACCAGCCCTTGGAGGATCCTGTAGCCCCTGTCGATCCTGTGTTTGCTGATCCAGCTGACTTTAACATGGAGTTTGTTGATCCGGAGCCTGCTGTGGCCCCTGAGCCAGTTGTTGCTCCCGACCCCGCGTTAGAGCATGACCCTGCTCATGCCGATGCACCTGTTGACGCTCCTTTCGTTGATGACATACCTATTGATGATCATCCTATTGTTGCTCCACCATTGGTGGATGATCATGCTGTCGATGATCATGTTGATGCTCCACTTCTGTTAGAGGATCCGGTTGTCGCCCCTCTTCCTGATCCAGTGCCAGTGATGTTCGACCGAGCACCTTTTGCGACCCATATTGATCCATGATACGCTCACACCCGCAATGGGTGGATAGACGATGATGATGATTACCCACCTTTCGTAGTACCTGTTACACCACCTGTAGCCCCTGTTTCAGCCCCTGTTTCAGTTCCTATTGATGTTCCTTTGCTTCCCACACATACTACAGATGTTTACCGCACCGACTTACCTGTCACATTTCTTCAGGACATACCTCCACCACGTCCTGGGGAGGGTTCATCTCGTCAGCCTTTTGGTTATACACCTTTCGTGTCCGGAGGAGATCAGTTTGTGCCTCAGATTTCTCATCCTACTGTTATTCCCACCGTTGCACCGTTTACTGTACCATCCTTCGCTCTATCTAGTGAGCCGTTCCTCTGGACCACGTCCCCCATTATGCCGCCATCTGATCTGTATCACCCATATCATGTGGGGTATTCTACAGAGGATATTCTCACATCTTTCATGATACAGTAGGAGGCGCTGACTCGTCGCGTATAGGAGCTGGAGAGAGCTCAGCGACATCCGTGCCAGTGCCAGACTCCACCTGCAGTATCGCACCCTCCGCGTCCGCTTTCACCCAATTCTGCCGCTCGTTTTTGGACTCCTGAGCAGCAGATAGCTTACTTGATGCGCTCCCATCGCGCTATGGAGGAGGACTGGCTTCATATGCGACGTTTGCTCATTTCTAGTTTTCCCCCTCCTCCACCGCCATCAGCTTAGGCCATTTTGTACGACATGGGTAGACTTTTGATGAGAGGACCGCGATTGTGCAGACTTTACAGCCTTTTTGGAGACCGCATTTTGTATGATTATGATTTTTGATGTTTGTATATTGGTTGTTGTTGACATTGGTTTGATAGTTTTGGACTAGGGCGATGTGGCCCTTAGTCATTGATGATGTACTTGATTTATGATGAACTTGTAAACCTTACACTGTGGTCTTGATTTATGACAGCGCAATCGTAGTATTCTCATTATATGCGATGTTGGATTGATTGTTTATATTTATAACATGAGATGTTATGTGGTTGATTTATTTATAACATGAGATGTTATGTGTTGATATTATTGTTACATACGTACACTTTACTTACTATGACCTGACCAATGTGAAACATCTTTTAGAAGATGCCTCCAAGACGCGAGACGCGTATGCCTGCCAACGAGGCAGAACTCCAACAAATCATTGTTGCCGCCATAGCGCAGTATGCAGCCTCACAAGGAGGAACCAGCGGAAGCAATTCGAACAACAACGACAATAATAACCCACCTCAGGGTTGTACCTATTGGCACTTCCTCAGCTACAAGCCTCCGAAGTTTGACGGCACTGGAGGTGCCATAGCCTCTGTAAAGTGGATCGAAAGTATGGAATCCATCTTTTGAATGAGCGGTTGTACGCCAGAACAACAAGTCCCCTACGTTTCTGAGCTGTTTTAAGATGGAGCTCGAATATGGTGGAATCTTCAGGTTCGAATAAAGGGCCTGACTGCCGCCTATGCGTTAACATGGGGTGAGCTGAAAGGAATGAAGAAATTGGGACAACTCATTTGGGGATTGGCGCCTCAAGTCATGAGCTTGATGACAACAACAACACCACCAACAATTATTGCAGCAAGTAAGATGGGTTTGGCACTCGCTACAGAAGCGCTTAGACTAGAAAAGCTTACAAACCCCGACTGGAAGAAGGAGACTCAGGTAGAGTCATCCGGAAAGAACAAAAGGAAACTCACTGAAGATACCCGAACGAATAATAATGAACAAGGACCCGTTCGAGGTTGTTTTGACTGTAGGGACAAAGGGGATTTAAAGAAAGATTGCCCTAACGACAAACAAGCCGATGTTAAGATTTACTCAGAAACTAAGCCAAGACGTGATGGGTGCAAGTATCACCACGAATGTGGATGTCGGAAGCCTAAGTGCGGTAGGTGCGGGAGAAAGGGACACCACAAGGATGCCTGTGGGACGAAGAGTCCCAGACAAGGAGGGGGCAATGGCAACAACGGAGGTGGAAATGGGCAAAAACTTGGTTGTTTTAACTGTGGTGACATTGGGCATTTTAAGAGGAACTGCGCAGAATTGAACCAAGCACGGGGAAGAGTCTTTAACATTGAGGCGAGGGAAGCGCGCCAGGATCCCAATGTTGTTACTGGTACGTTCCCTATAAACCAACGCTTTGCATCCGTTTTGTTTGATACTGGTGCCGATTATAGCTTCGTGTCGTTAGAATTTAAGAATATCCTTGGGTTAGCCGCTAGTAAATTAGATATCCCGTACTCAATAGAACTGGCTAATGGAACGCTGGTTGAAGCTAATGAAGTTGTCAGAGGTTATGTAATCGAGTTGGGAGAGCGTGAGTTTACTTTGGATCTACTACCAGTCAAGTTGGGAAGCTTCGATGTGGTAGTAGGTAGAGGTATACAAAAAAACTGGTTTTAAAACCGAAACCAGAAAAAAAACCGAAACTGGTTTTTTTTAATCGGTTTTTTTATAACCGGTTTTTTTTAACTGGTTTTTTTTAACCGCCGGTTTTATACCGGTTACTATTCTTGACTTCAAAAACCGGTTATTAACCGAACCGGTTATTAAAAAACCGGTAAAAAACCGGTTTTTTGGGAAAAACCAGTTAAAAACCGGTCCCAACCGGTTATACCGGTTATTGTTTTGGACCTCAAAAATCGGTTAGTAACCGGAACCGGTTATAAAAAAAACCGGTTTTTATTTTGGGTGAAAAAACCGGTTTTTTTAAACCGGTTTTTTAATAACCGATTAACCGATTTGTACACCTCTAGACTAGTAGGGATGGATTGGTTATCAAGCAACAAGGCTGAGATTGTCTGCCATGAAAAGATCATTCGCATCCCAACAGAAGATGGAGAAACGATCGTTGTTCATGGAGAAAAACGCGATACGCCCTTGCGAATTATCAGCTGCCTGAAAGCTCGAAAGTGTTTACAGAAAGGATGTGCTGCCTCCTTGGCAGACATCGTGGATCAGAAAGCTGCTAAGCCAAAAATCGAAGACATCCCTGTCATGAAGGAATATCCTGAAGTCTTTCCAGAGGACTTGCCAGGATTGCCACCCCAAAGGCAAGTGGAATTCCGCATCGACTTAGTTCCAGGCGCTGCGCCTGTGGCTAAGGCACCTTATCGACTTGCCCCGTCTGAGATGCAGGAGTTGTCGACACAACTCCAGGAGCTACTAGACAAAGGATTTATCAGAGCAAGCTTCTCACCTTGGGGAGCTCCAGTTTTGTTTGTCAAGAAGAAGGACGGTAGTTTTCGTATGTGCATTGACTACCGGGAGTTGAACAAGTTGACTATCAAGAATAGGTACCCTCTACCCAGAATTGATGACCTGTTTGATCAACTGCAAGGTTCAAGTTTTTATTCAAAGATCGATCTCCGATCTGGTTACCATCAGCTAAGGATACAAGAGGAAAGTATCCCGAAGACAGCCTTTAGAACTCGCTATGGACATTATGAGTTCCTAGTTATGCCGTTTGGGTTGACAAACGCACCAGCTGTTTTCATGGACCTAATGAACCGAGTCTACAAGCAGTATCTCGACAAGTTCGTGATTGTGTTTATCGATGACATTTTGATTTATTCGAAGACGAAGGCCGAACATGAACAACATTTAAGAGTTATTTTGGAGTTGCTGAAAAAGGAACAGTTGTATGCTAAATTCTCGAAGTGCGAGTTTTGGCTACGCGAAGTCCAATTTCTTGGACACGTGGTTAATGGAGATGGGATTCATGTGGATCCCACGAAGATCGAAGCGATCAAAAATTGGGAAACTCCAAAGACACCAACCGAGATTCGTCAATTCTTAGGTTTGGCTGGGTATTATCGAAGGTTCATCGAGGATTTTTCAAAAATCGCTCAACCATTGACCTTCCTCACACAGAAGGATAAGAAGTTTGATTGGGGAATCAAATAGGAAGAAGCGTTCCAGCTGTTGAAAGACAAACTTTGCAATGCGCCGATCATATCACTACCGGAAGGAACAAATGATTTTATGGTATATTGTGACGCTTCGCGTCAGGGTTTGGGTTGCGTGTTGATGCAATGCCAGAAAGTTATAGCTTACGCGTCACGACAGTTGAAAGTTCATGAAAAGAATTATACCACACATGATTTGGAACTAGGCGCAGTGGTATTTGCATTGAAGATTTGGAGACATTATTTATATGGTACGAAGTGTACAATCTTTACGGATTATAAGAGTCTACAACACATATTCGACCAGAAGGAGCTAAATATGAGACAAAGACGTTGGGTCGAATTGTTGAACGATTACGACTGTGAGATAAAGTATCATCCAGGGAAGGCGAATGTGGTCGCCGATGCCCTAAGTCGAAAAGAAAGGATCAAGCCCATAAGGGTTAGGGCTTTAGAAATGATTATCCAGACGGATCTTTCCCTGCGCATTCGTGCCGCGTAGAAAGAGGCTCTGAAGGAAAGAAACATCGAAGAGGAATATCTCCGTGGGATGGAGAAGGAATTAGTACCAAACGAGGAAGGAACGTTATGTTTCATGAAACGGATTTGGGTTCTTCTGTTTGGTGGTTTGAGAAAGGTTATTTTCGATGAAGCTCACAAATCACGGTACTCTATCCATCCAGGAACGGATAAGATGTATCAAGATCTTAAAGATTATTATTGGTGGCCTAGGATGAATGGCGACGTTGCTATCTATGTTAGCCAGTGTTTAACGTGCGCCAAGGTAAAAGCTGAATACCAGAAGCCTTCAGGACTTCTGCAACAACCTGAGATACCCAAGTGGAAATGGGAACAAATTTCAATGGATTTTATTACAAAGTTGCCAAGAACGCCAAGAGGTCATGACACTATTGTTGGTGCACTACGTCTATTGACTTCGTCTTGTATCATGTAATAGAATAAGATAGGTTAGAACAACCAGTGCACGAGGTTCGAGAAACGAGAACTGGTGAATTACCATTGTGGACCGCTTATATGGACAGTGAACATATAAGCGAACCAAGTTAACTAACCTGGACCGCTTATATGAACATTGTTCATAAAAGCGGACCACATCATCTTAGCTGGACCGCTCATAGAGCGTGTCCACAAAGGCGGTTCCAATAGTCTATAAATAGGTGCATGGTTAGTTCATTTGGTAACGGCTTGGAATTTGTAACGAAGTGCTGTCGAATTGCTTCCAGGTTGTAAACGTTGTTAGAATCAATAAAGTGAAGCATTATATTTAGTTTGAGCATCTAATTCACTGATTCCGCCTTTGAATTGGAAAACGACTCTTCTGATCGACTCATTCAGGGTCAACGACGATCCAACAAGTGGTATCAGAGCACAGGAAGAAGAGTTCAGCTCAAATTTGATCCGTTTTCTGTCTTCTACACCTTCTTTTTCGATTTAGACAAGTTTCCACGGTTAAAATCGGACGAATTTTTCACAGGATGTGTATTATTGGACAATAACAAACCCTAGAAAGTTTTAGAGTGAAATTCGGACTAAAAATGGGTAAAACAGGCTAAAAACTAATGATTGCTTTTTCGAACATCCAGGATCGCTCGAAAAGAAGTTGTTTGAACCGCTCATTCGTACAGTATTAAGTCTGGACCGCTCCAAAAATTAAGTTTGGTTCGCTCATCCGAACAAATCTGGGCCGCTGTTTTGTACATTTCTGGTCTGGATCGCTCGAGTGACATATTCTGAACCGCTCATACGACATATTCTGGACCGCTCGAGTGACAATTTCTGAACCGCTCGTATGACAAGTCTTGGTCCGCTTGATTGAACTTGTTTGGACCGCTTATAGATACACTGTTCTGGTCCGCTCATTTGAACGATAACTGGATCGCTTATTTGGTCCAATCCAGTTCGCTCTTTTGGTCAAAGTTGTTGGTCCGCTTATCTGTTCAATCAGTTCCGATTATTTGTTCAAATTAGTGTTCGCTCATACGATCAATTTGATTTCGTTCAAGTGTCAAGATTATTTCACGACAATCAAGTGTTAGTGTATTTCAAAATTACTTGATATTGTTTGAACTGATTGTTTGTTTGTTTTGCGTGATTGCTTCCAGGTCATTACTTTTAGGTGATTAAAGATGTCGGATTTTGGTGAAGAGTTTTACAACACGTTTTACAATGCATTTACTTCAGAAGATGTACCAATTACTCCAAAGAATGCTACTAAAGTGATATCAGAAAGTTTGAGTTACGACAATGTGTACGGAAATCATCAAAGACCACCAAAGCTCATGAATATCGAAGATTATCACTGGTGGTATGAAAGATTTGAAAACTGGGTGCAAGCTTATGCGTATGATAGCTGGATTTGTTTAACTTTGGGATATAATAAACCAAGAAATGATAGACGTGAATTGATCACACTAAAAGATTTCACAGCAGATGATAAAAAGGAACATTCAGCAGAATTGAGAATGAAGACTTTACTTCAACAATCCATCAGAGAGGATATTTTTTCACTACTTCAGTATGGTGAAACTTCTAAGTCAATTTGGGAAGCATTAAAAGTGAAAGCTGAAGGAGGGAAAGATATCAAGAAGAACAAAATTTCGTTGTTGAAAAAAGAGTTTGACATGTTTAGCTGCATGAAGAATGAAACAGTTCGTCAAATGATTGAACGTTTTTGTCATTTAAAGATTGAGCTGGAGAGATTCGAAATTAATAAAGATAGAGAAGAGATGGTAGATAAACTGGTTGAAGCTTTGCCTCCTGAAGATGATTGGAAAACATATGTGATTGTGTTGAAAAATGATGTTAATTTTGAGAGACTGACATTAGATCAATTGATAGAAAAGATTGAGGGGCATGATTTGTTGATTCAAAAACAAAACAAGATGTTAAGTTCCAATTATCAACAAAATGTTGGTTTATATTATCGAAGAGGGTTGTTACAAAATAATGAGTCTTCAAGAATCAATGAGTCTCCAAGAATCAAAACGGGCTTTACGGCAGAAAAGACCAGTGACACATCAAAGAATACCTCTTCAAGTTATGATCCAGGATATCATGCATCATCTGCATCTGGATCATCAACTGCAAATTCCAACTCTGATTGGAAGAACTCTCCATTGCTAAACAATGAATTTGCTCAACAGCATATGAGTTTCTTAGCTTCCATTATGGTATCTTACGAAGGGTTAATTGCAGGAAAGATCGGAAATCCTAACATGACAAAAGAGGATTACGATCAGGTGGATCCAGAAGAAATGGAACTCATGGATATTCGTTGGTGCATGGCAAGTGTCATTCGAAGAGCACAACGATTCATGGAGATCACTGGCAGAAAATGTTTGGAAGGACCTGAAACGAAGATGGGTTTTGACAAGAACAAAGTAACTTGCTTCAAATGTAAGGAAAAAGGTCACTTCAAAAGAGAATGTCCAAACAACAGAGCTGATGAAAGTGTAAATCCGTTTCGTGAAGATTATTACAAAAAGGCAATATATCACAAGAACACGGATCAGCCAGTCAGAAAGCAAAATCACCTGGTTTAATCATCTACGATGATGAGGGCTATGATTGGAGTCAACATGACGAAGAGGTTGCTGAAGTAGAAGTTAAGGCAATGACTGCTGAAGTAACACTGACTCGAGAAGAAAGACATGCTCGTATGAGATTGGATGATGTGTATAATGCTTACAGAGAAGCAACATGGGCAGGTAGGTGGAGCAAAGATAAAGGATGCTATGTTGATCCTCAAGGAAATCCAACTGTTGATCCAAAGACAGTTGACCTTGATGCACTAGTTGCTGCTATTCCTACTGTGGATGTTTGGTGCAAAGGCATTAGGGAGAATCCAAGATTGTAGGTCCCTCGGAGGTTGAGGATAAACCTATTCCTTGTTATGTTCAACACTCTAGCAAGTGCGGAATCCAAGCTAGAGTGCAAACCGTAGTTTAGATGAAAGCAAAGATTACAAAGAGAAAGAGTAGACAAGCAAAGTATCAAAGTTTTCTCTTGTATTTCAGTGGACACGGTTACAGACCTTGACCAAACTGAAATGCTCTCTTACAAGACCTTGGGTTCACTCACAAAAGCTCTCAACACTATCCGAATGACTTGCTGTGAAGTGAAAACCCTCATGGGATATATATACCCATATCAGACAACCATGCACGAAGGATCAGGTATTCTGGTCGAAGGATCATCTATCGACCAGAATTACCATCGAAAGATATCGAAGGATCCAAACATACCTCGAAGGATGGTATATCCTTCGAGGTCCATAAGTATCCATCGAAAGATCATCTTTCGAGGTCATCGAAGGATACAATCCATCCTTCGATGACATCCTTCGAAGCATACAAGTTTTACATACTAAGTGTTGACTGTTTGGCCAAGTCAAACCAGGAGGATGGTTGACTTGGTCAAACACACATTCCAACACATAAACAACATTACAAAAGACATAAACACGACAAACAAAAGACATCGTTTTATACATTACAAAATACAGACAAAGTACAGACACAAGTGCACCAACAAACTCCCCCTTGGCTGTAGCTTTGTCTCGGTCTTCATGTCTTAAGTCTCGAGCGTCCTTTCCACTGTCAGATGATGTGACGACCATGCACTTCCTGCGTTGACCAGCAGATTGAAGCAATATCGGGCCATCCTTTGAAACTTCATAGCTTGATCTCGATCCTGAACTAAGTAGTTTATCTCATGATCTTTCAAAATAACAATATCCGATCTGGACATATTTGTAATCCACATCGGATCTATTATCCTGAAGTTCTCTTGATTATCCCTGAAGAGGATCACCGCTTCTCCAGTATCAGCATCGTAAACCCAGCAACGGAAGTTTTCAAGAAAGTCGGTCTTCATCTTCAGTAACGGAATCTTCTTCATCACCTTGGGAGGATCGTATACCAAACGATAACGAGCGGTGTTTGTTTCTGGATCAAGTGTGAACCTGATCTGCTCGTATCTTGGAAACTGAGGCTTGTACAGAGGATCCTTCCAACCCAATCTCCTTTCTAACCTGATTTTCTTAGCGAATAGATCCACCATCTGTTCTTTAGCTCGATTGATTACATCAAGCTGGGCTAACACTGCAACATCATAATATGGAAGTGTGAGAATACTGAGGAGAGTTCTAAAATACTGAAGACCCGTTTCTCTTTTCACGACCATGCAGTGAAGATCTTTGACAAACATCCAGCTAATGATGCGACCCCGAGCCTGATTTTTCTCCAGCATCATATAGTTAGCCTGTTCCAACGGAGCGAGCGGAGGAGGATTCCTAGCAAGGAAATCCGCTCGCCATTCATTAACTGTTTTCTCACGGCTTTCCTGAGCTGATGGCGAATCAGAAGAAAGATTGGCGAACTCTGCAGTCTTTTCAGCAACAAAGTCATCATCAAGGGCATTCACCTCCGCATTGTCCTTTCCAACATACACAGGACGTTCAGGATCAGAACTGATGAAGATTTCTTCAATTGAGGAGAAATCAGTTTGATCCTGTACCAGCGGAGTAGCATCAATCATACACACAGCAACTTCATCCAAATCAGTCAAAATCAAAATCTGTTCATCAGTCATCTCAGAAATAAACTCTCCCTCTTCCAGCAGTTCACCCGCCACAGGATGATGTTTCTGAGCACTTGAAGATTCAGGGAGATCTATAGTAAATGTTTCCGGTTCCAGGCTGATCTGTTCAGGGTTTACAGACATTTCCAGTGTTTCAGTCTGCTCAGTTGGGCCTGTAGAAGCTGTAGGAGGAGCAGACGGAGTATCTTGAGGAGTACCAGATCCGCCTGCAGTACCGGATGCAGTTGCACCGGAGCCTGAGGCAGTAGTTTGATCTGGATTAGCAGCATCATCATCCTGATCATCCTCACGCCTTGCGGGAACTATTCCTAAGGTTTTGCACCTTTCGTTCCACAGTGTACCAACCCTCGAATAAACCCTATTGAAGTTGCTGTACATGGGCTTGAAAGCCTCCATCAGTCTATCATCACGATTACTTACCATCTCCCTCAATGCTTTCGCCTGAGTCTCCAAATTGGTACTATGTCTTTTCATAATTTCCACCTCCCTATCTCGTGCCCTATTTGCCTCTTTTAACCTTTCGATTTCCTCAGCCTGTTCCTTGATCTTAACATTCTGAGCTTCAACAATCTTACATAGCTGGTTGTGTGCCACTACATCTTGTTTTCGCAGGACACGATATTCTTCGATAGTTCTTGTGTGTCTACCAACTATATCACCCAATTCACTGATTTGTTCAATCAGGAATTGTACCTTGTCAGCTTCAGAAAATCCAGACAAGGTTTCTGCCAGAGATGGCCTTAAAGGCTCAGGTCTTGAAGAACCAGACTGACCAGCCTGACCCGAGGCACCTGTAGGACCAGTAATAGTGAGAGGGGGTCGAGCATGTGTACCTGAGGTGGGAGTTTCAGGTGGCTGTTGATCAACAGTCACCTGTCGTGTCCCAGAAGACCTCTGAGGAGAAGACATTAACTCCAGCGTCTCTTTTTCAGTAAATTGATCACCAGAGGAAGGAACCTGCTGCTCAGGAGCAGATGAAGGCTGGACAGAGACAGGAACAGAGGAATCACCGGTAGCTTTCTTTGACGCATGAGTACCTTGTCGTTTAGCTTTCCTCTTTCTGATAAAACCCGGAGAAGTAAGCGTATAATCTTCATCCCTGTCAGAGTCTCCAGTATCACCCGTCTTCTTGATACGCACAAATCGGGGATTCCCGCGTTTATCAAAGACTTTCATCATCCCTGGAGGAGGAGGATTATCATCCTCAGACGAAGAATCATCGCCATCAGAACCTCCTTCCTCTTCAGAAGACGAGCTGCTTTCATCAACTATCTTCCTCGCCTCATCTATCTTGCCTTTACCCTTGTCAGTCGCAACAGTACCAGACTGACCAGCAACACCACCAGCATCACCAGCACTACCACCCGTTTCAACAACTACAGCACCACCATCACCACCAGTACTAACACGAACATCAGGATCTACAGACATATCCTGAACCTCTTCAGCAGCAACATTTACGTCAACCTCAACATGTGCTGCCGCACTAGAACTGCCAGCAGACCTTCTAGTTGCCTTGATTCCATGTTTAGCTCCAAGCTGAGTGTCAGCCAAGGCAATCAACCTTGGTTCTTCATCGTCAGAAATACTCCCTTCACGACGCCATCTGTGGTTCTACGGTGCTTCATAGTTAGGAATATCAAGATGACCAATAAGTTTCCTAACTGGGTCTGATTCCTTATAAGCGGCCATAGATTTGAAGATCAGCAGAGTGCGTTCGTTCATTGGATTCACAGGAAGAACATCTGCCTTGGCTTTAGCAAGATCAGGAATCTGATCATCTATCATCATCTGCAGAAACCTCGGATATAACCAGAACTTGGTGGATGTTCGCTGTGTTGCAGACGGAAGTGGCCTTCGAGCGTTTTCCTTTAGGTTGTCGAAGATATAGCGAGATATGTTAAACGGCTTGTTCAGAATCAACGCCGTAAACAATCCAGTCAAGTCGATCGGTGACAAGTCATACCCAGAACGCTTGTTGCTTAGGCAATGAATAAGAATATGCAGCAAGAACTTATACCGAAGTGGCATAAACTTCTTGTTGATTTGATTAGCCAGAACATCGTCGCTGTACCGCAGCCTCATCAATAACCCCCGTTGACATTGTAGATCTATAGAAGTAGGAGCTTCCGGTTGATCTCCCAGTCGTAGACGTTCTCTGATAGTGTTTTCAGTAATAACCACAGGTTTTTCAGCAACAGTAGCCCTGATCACTTCCTTATTATCTACCGTTTCAATCCCAGCAGAACTCCAGAATGCCTTGATGTGCGACTGATAGGCAATGTATTGCGTTGTGATAGCATAATTGATGCGCGAGCGGTGAAGGTACTCCATGATGCCAGCAAACTCCGGACTGATACTGCCTACCGGTTGTAAATATGCAGCCATATTATGTCTAGATTCAGACATAGCCTCAACTTCCGATTTCTCCTTCTTTGTTGGTTTTGCCCGCTCCTTTTTCACTTTCGGTGCCATTTCTGCACATCACATTGACACGTAATAAGAAAAAAAATGCAAACAGTCAACATTGGAATTCCACACTTAGAAAATTTTTAATTTCTTGAAAATATTCTAAGTGTTGAACTCTTCGAAGGATCCATATATCCATCGAAAGATTGAATCATGGCACGAAGGATGGTAACCAGTTCGAAAGATGTTGATCAGGCTCGAAAGATGTCATTTATCTTGAAAGATGTCAACCTTATCGAAGGATCATCTTTCGAATAATCAAGAAATTTTGAAAGATATCTTGATCTTTCGAAGGCTGATCCATCGAAGGATGATCTTTCGAGATATCTACCATCTTTCGAGATTCACCTCGAAGGATGCTGTTTAGCACATCTATCGAGGTGATGAGTCATCATCATCCTTCTCTCCGGTAACTGTTCAAAGGCGAGTTTTTCCGGTGGTGTTTTATTGAAATTCCGGTGATTTGTTTTAAGTTTCGTTCAAAAGTGATTTATGTCAAACAAGAACAATATCATCCATCATTTCAAAACATCTAGATTTTGACCCAAACCGGACTCGAACAAGAACACATGCATCATTTTTGAGCATAAACCCTAATCAACCCCTGTTTTACCCAAATCCAACACTTAACAACAAGATTCAAACAAAAACCTGTTTCATTTTAACAAACAATGATCAACAACCTAAAACCAATCATTTTCAATGCACTTGTATACAAAAACTCATTTCATACATGATTTCATAAACTGAAAATATGAACAAAAACATGATCAAATGAAGATTTTATAAAGTTCTAGATTGTATAAATGTTTGTTCTGATAAGCATGATCATCAATCCTACCGAGTAATTTCTACAATTCTGATACTTTAAGCTTGTTAGAAATTTCGGCAGAGTTTCGGAAGGATGAGAGGGTTTTGAGAGAAATTTGAAACTGATAAAGAACAAATGAAGAAGAAGATGCCTTTATATATCCTGACCTCGAAAGTCCAACCGCCTCGAAGGACTCAAAACCATTCGAAAGATGAACAGTTGTCTTGAAGGATGATCTTTATCTCGAAAGATCCATATGTGGCTCGAAGGATCCAGATATTTGAAGGATCTGGATCGAAGGATACCAGATATTTTGGAATCCTTCGAAAGATATCCTTCGATCTAAATCATCTTTCAAAGGGTCTGGTCAACTCGAAGGATCAACTGGTCAAATCCTTCGTTGACCAAAGTATCTTTCGACCTAAACAGTTGACTTTCATTGAATTTCTTGACCATCTGATCTTTCGAGGGCCATTGCTTCCTCGAAGGATCAGATTTCCCACCAACACTTTGGATTTTTGGGAAATTCCAATTTACACCCTTTAAATTTTGGAGGTTTTTCAGAAATGACCATTTTGAAAAGTTGTCCGTTATGAAGTTCTGCAAAGGTTAGTTTTATGAAGTATCTCGGCTTGTCAGGTATCGGATCGAGCACCAACATCAGTTAATCAAAAATAATGTTAAATTGAAAATCTTTTTGGATTTTGTGGTTTGATAAAATAAAAGGCAACAATTTTAAAATCCTTTGAACGTTATCAAACGACATCACCGCTAATGTCGTGCTGATATGCACCAAACGACAAAGACTGTTTAAAATTAAAGCAGTAAATTAAGCAGTAAGTAAATATGTACAAACACAACAATATTTTTGCGAGTTTCTGGCGAAGAGAATCATATCAGCTTGCGGTCTTTTGTCAAAACACACTTCCTTTTAAAATTCTTTTACAGAAGCGGATAAGTATTCTACCACAATTACCGATATTGTTGTCCACTTAAACTCAACGATCAGGTGTAATCATAATACAATGAGATACGTTTAAGGTATGATTTATACTTACCGACCGGTGTTCATCCACTCACGACACATTCCTGTATCAAGGTATGCACGAGAGTTCATCTTACTGGGGAGTATACCATTTATCATCCGTTTTAACGTATATATATTTACAATGTGAACAAGTCACTTATTTGAATTTGAAAACAAGCCCTATGTGATAGAATCACTTATTGATGAGGAACTTGATTTTCGATGCATGAGGGCACAAGAGCAAGTCCGTGAACAGGTCAGTACTTCCGTACAGCAGAGAGACGAACTTGACTCCCGGATAAATGTGATATTTTATCACTTATTTTGATGGACATGTGATTGTTTATCACTTATTGAGGTCGAATGCAGTATGAGATATGTAGACGTATGTATGGTATCATGGAAGAACTTAGACTTTGTCTTTTATAGAAACAACCATGATACCCAGATGATAAACAGCATAAACCCCGAATATCTCAGAACCTCGGCAATCTATCAAACGAAATTTCGGTACCAAGACCATATGCCAATGAACGGTTCCCACCCGGTTTTCAGTCTGTTATGTTTATATCTCCTGCATATTTTAAAATGATCGTGAGTCTACCGGTACATCATTAGTAGAGCTACTTATCATTTTCTTTTTCTTTTGATTTCTGGAAACATGTTTCAACCGACCTCTGATGTAATATCACTTTCTCTTATATTGCCAAGAAACTCATTTTTGTTTTTCTATTGTTTTTGTGTTTTTCTGAATTTTCTCCCCCTTAAATGCAGAAAGTAAATAAATTAAAGACATATTTTTGTATTTTTTGTGGTTTTTCAATGTTTTTGTATTTTTCTTGAAACTTTCTCCCCCTAAAAGTCAAAAATAAAGAGAAGTAAAAATATTTTTGGATTTTTTGGTTTTTAGAAAAATATTTACAAAAACGATTTCCTGATGTCGGTTACTCTTGCTTCACCTTAATGCCGTTTACCAAAAGTAAATAATCAAATCTTGATTTATCAAATGCTTTGGTAAAAAGGTCGGCACGTTGGTGGTCGGTATGAATATGAACCACATCGATAAGTCTCTTTTCAAAGCAATCACGTATGAAGTGATATTTAATATCGATGTGCTTCGTTTTCGAGTGCTGTACAGGATTTCTAGTGATCTGTAAGGCAGCCTCATTATCAACATAAATAGGAGTAGTTAGGAATTCAAAACCGTAGTCCCGCATCTGTTGTTGGATCCATAGAACCTGGGAGCAGCAACTAGACGCAGCAATGTATTCTGCTTCACATGTAGACGTAGCCACACATGTCTGCTTCTTGCATTGCCAAGTGACTAGGCGATTGCCTAAGAACTGACATCCTGCTGTAGTTGATTTTCCATCTTTCTTGCAGCCGCCGAAATCAGAATCACTGAAAGCTTTAAGATCGAAGTTATCATCCTTAGGGTACCATAACCCGGTGTCAGGGTAACTCTTCAGATAACGAAAGATCCTTTTGACAGCAGCATAGTGAGAGACCTTCGGATTCGCTTGATACCTAGCGAGAAGACAAGTTGGATACATAATGTCGGGTCTTGATGCGGTGAGATACATTAAAGATCCAATCATAGCACGATAAAGTGAAGAATCCACCGCATCCCCTTCTTCATCCGGAGTAATCCCGTGATTCTGCGGAAGAGGAGTAGAAATTGGCTTCGTATCGGACATCTGGAACCGGCTCAAGATGTCTCCGACGTACTTGGTTTGATGGATAAAAATTCCAGATTCGGACTGATTAACTTGCAAACCCAAGAAGAACGTCATTTCACCCATCGCACTCATCTCGAATCGATCTTGCATCACCTTTTCAAATTCCTTGCACAGCTTATCTGTCACAACCCCCAAAATCCACCCGCGGATGACACCCGCTTTGAGGGCGTGACTGACCAGGATCCAGCCACCAATTATACTGAATAGCTAAATAAATAACAAAAGTAATACTTACTAACCATACGATTAGCAAGTGTTAAGTTTAGAGTTCAAAGTCTTAAGTTCAGAGTAAAATGTAGCGGAAGCATAATTAACGGTTTTAAACATTGTTCGTAAGGTAAACATGATAAATGCCCAACACACGGGCAGACGACCACTACACATCCCAAGCAGCTGCTCCAGTCACTGGCCACCTGCAAAGCATGCAGTAAGGGGTCAACAATAATGCTGAGTGAGTTCACTAGTTGTCCAGTTTTAATTACCAAAACTTGTTTCACCAGTTAATTTATCCGTTTATACATGCCATGGGGAGCTACCCCAAAAGTTAGCGACTAAACTGTTTTTCCAATACCGAACACTAGGTAACCGTTTGCGTTTCCGCAGGATGCCCCGATGTCAATGTTCTATCATCATAGACGGATGCCTGAGTACATTAGTTCACGACCGATCCCATACCATGGCACGGTGTGAGGCTGGTAAGACCTAAATAGCGCTATCAACTAATAACCCGTTCGCCTGGCACCGGCGACTAATCGGTATTATGTAGTAGGGACTTGAGTGATAGAGTTGCGTTTAGTGCCGTTAGTTGCATTCCGTATAAACAGTAATTAACTAAAAAGGTTTCCCAATACTAGGGAAGATACAGTAAGTTTGTTCCCAATAACTAGGGAAGGAATGTAGACGGTATCCCCTTTACAAGGGGATAGGGTTGTTTCAGTCTCGTGTCCCAAACCACCGGGACGCATGCTTTTAAGTTGTGAACTCACCTTGGGTTGCTCGGTATGATACGTTACTTGGTTAAGCTCGTTGGTTACCACGTCCTAGCATGGTTACCGAGTATGGGTCAAGTCGGGTACAAGCAAACACGTATAGCATGCACGTATACAAACAGTTAACAGGCAGAAATACAAACAGTAACATATATGCATACAGTAGCAGATCAAAATGAAGTCCAGTCAATAGAAGGCCCAACAGTTGAAGCCCAAAACAACAAGACAAACAGTCAAGGCCCAATAACATAAAACAGCCCAGTCGAAACTAAGGTGGTTGCGACTCGCAACCGAGGTTGCGACTCGCAACTGCGGTCTCGGTCCGTCACGTTTTGGTTACGACTCGTAACCGGAGATTGCGACTTGGCAGGTGTGGTTGCGACTCGCAACCAGGTTTGATGCGTGCTGATTGCGACTCGCAACTGGGAGGTTTCGGCTGGTCATGCGTGGTTTCGAGTAGCAACCAATGGTTGCGACTCGCAACCGTGATAACGTGCATGGCAATCCCTTCTAGAACCTGTCATTTTGTACGAACCAATAGAAATGTATTTTCATGAAAATTATGTACCATTCCCACTAAAACATGTTTGTTTGTCTGATCATTAGCCAAAACAGATCAAATATACACATTTCAAAAATATTTCAAAGGCATTCAAACTGTTCTTCATGTTCATCATCATCATTTAACAGAACATTCAAGCAATAATCTGAAAATCATTCAAACAAAGACATACTATTAAAAACCCAAAACCGTGCACTTAAAACCTCATAATCAAGCCCTTGACATGATCATTCAAGCAATTAGCACATATCCGAAACATACATTTATAATGACCACAATCCATCTAAACTTCCTAACAAACTGAGATGCACACAAACCAGAATCACAATAATTTGCAAAACAACAAGCATCTAACATTATCCGAATATCAAAACCATTTAACACAAAACCGGATTATTTTTCATTAAGACATATAATCATTTCGAGAATCACTTTTATCATCAAACAAGTCTTTTATAGCAATAACCTCAACAATCAAGCAGTAACAAGCATAGAACCATAAATATCAACAACCATGAGCATATAAACACTAACCGGTTACTCGGGGTTGAGAGAAAAGGGGTGTTCGGGTGGTCTCTTGGTTCGGCCGATCCTCCTTGTTGATAGCTCACTTGATCCGAGAGATATGAAAGAATGGGGAGATGATTTTGGTTGCTAGAAATTTAGGGTTTTTAGGGTTTAGTGAAGAAGATGAGAGGAGAGTGTGAGAAGAGAGTGTGAAAAATGATTAAGGGAGGTGGGGTTGGGTTTATATAATGTACCGAGTTGGGCTAGGGGTTTCCGGGTTGGGTTTCTCGGCTACAAGGCCCAAACGGCCCAAGTGCTTCACTGTTCACTCGAGACCGTGGTCTCGAGTCGGGTCTCGGGTTTGGTTCACATATATATAACACTTATATATATATATGCATACACATAAGTAAATCGGCACATAACACATAATAACAATTAGTTTTTCATACATTTTTACTGTTAGTCGGTTACGTACACGTTTGTTACATCGAAAGGTTATCCGGAAAGATCCGAGGTGTCACATTATCCCCAAGTTTTAGGAACTTTCGTCCCGAAAGTTAAGGCAGCCACTGTCAAGCTAGTGTAAGTGAAAGCGTTTCAACGGGGTGTCACATCATCCCCCCGTTAGTTTGGAATTTCGTCCCGAAATTCGTTCGTAGCTTCAGTGCTGGGATTTTCGTTAGGGAACAGCTGGGGATATTTGTGCTTCATCTGGTCTTCCCGCTCCCAGGTATACTCTGGGCCACGTCGCGAGTTCCAACGAACTCGTACAAGAGGTATCTGGCTACGTTTGAGGATTTTGATCTCTCGATCAGTGATCTCAATCGGTTCCTCAGTAAAGTGTAGTTGTTCGTCAATAGTTAGTTCCTTAAAAGGAATCACAAGTGTTTCATCCGACAAACACTTCTTCAGGTTGGATACGTGAAAAACGTTGTGTACCGCACTCAGTTCTTCAGGCAGGTTCAATCTATAAGCGACCTTACCGATCTTCTCGGTAATTTCGAATGGTCCGATATATCGCGGATTAAGCTTGCCCCGTTTGCCAAAGCGAACCACACCCTTCCAGGGTGAGACTTTAAGTAGAACCCGGTCACCGACCTGGAATTCCAATGGCTTCCTACGCTTATCAGCGTAACTCTTCTGACGGTCACGAGCTGCCGCCATGCGTTGTCTGATCTGGGCAATCTTTTCCGTTGTATCCACCACCATCTCTGGGCCCGTGATTTGACTATCACCGATTTCTGCCCAGCAGAGAGGTGACCGGCATCTACGACCGTACAATGCCTCAAAAGGTGCTGCCTGAATACTAGTGTGGTAGCTGTTGTTGTATGAGAACTCTACTAACGGTAGATGCTTCTCCCAGTTCTTGCCAAAATCGATCACACACGCTCTAAGCATGTCTTC
The DNA here is from genome assembly GCF_002127325.2 of Helianthus annuus. NCBI lineage: Eukaryota > Viridiplantae > Streptophyta > Magnoliopsida > Asterales > Asteraceae > Helianthus > Helianthus annuus. The sequence goes on from NC_035443.2 coordinate 75,042,041, forward strand.
CAGGGTTTGGATGGTACGTTCGGACTGTCCATCCGTTTGCGGGTGATAAGCAGTGCTCATGTCCAGACGTGAGCCAAAACATTTGTGCATAGCTTGCCACAGTTCCGAAGTAAATCGAGCGTCTCGGTCGGAAATAATTGAGGTTGGCACTCCGTGCCTCGAAACTACTTCCTTTAAGTAAATCTCCGCCAGGGTAGAAAACTTGTATGTTTCCTTAATAGCCAGAAAGTGCGCGGACTTGGTCAGTCGATCCACTATTACCCAAATAGTATCATTTCCGCGTTGAGACCTAGGTAGCCCTGTAACAAAATCCATGGAAATTTGCTCCCATTTCCATTTCGGGATTTCTGGTTGTTGGAGTAGACCTGCTGGCTTCTGGTATTCTGTCTTGACTCTCGCGCAAGTCAAACATTTGCTGACGTATGTTGCTATGTGGGCCTTCATACCAGGCCACCAATACGTAGTCTTCAAGTCGTGATACATCTTGTCCGAACCAGGATGCACTGAGTAGCGGGACTTGTGGGCTTCGTCCATCACGAGTTCACGTAAACCTCCAAAGAGTGGAACCCAAATGCGTCCTGTCACATAGTAAGCACCATCTTCCTTCTGTTCTAGTTGCTGTCTCGATCCTCGCAGAGACTCAGCCCTGATGTTTTCCGGCTTTAATGCTTCAACTTGAGCATTTCGAATCTGGGTAGGGAGGTTAGACTGAATGGTAAGTTGCAGTGCTCGCACGCGCCTTGGTATAGTGTCCTTTCGGCTGAGGGCGTCTGCCACGACATTGGCCTTGCCCGGATGGTATTTGATGGCGCATTCGTAGTCATTCAAGAGTTCGACCCATCGACGTTGTCTCATGTTCAATTCCTTTTGCCTAAAGATATGCTCTAGACTCCTGTGATCGGTGTAAATGGTGCACTTGGTACCGTACAGGTAATGTCTCCATATCTTAAGAGCAAAAACCACTGCTCCTAGTTCCAAGTCGTGCGTCGTGTAGTTCTTTTCATGCGTCTTGAGTTGTCGAGAGGCATAGGCAATAACTTTCTCGCGTTGCATTAGCACGCAACCGAGCCCATGAATAGACGCATCGCAGTAAACCACAAAGTCATCAGTGCCTTCAGGTAACGAGAGAATAGGAGCGCTACAGAGGTTATCCTTAAGCCTCTGAAAGGCAGATTCCTGTGCTGCATTCCACTTGTAGGCGACGCCTTTCTGAGTAAGAGTCGTGAGGGGTTGTGCAATCTTGGAGAATCCCTGAATGAATCTGCGGTAGTAGCCCGCCAAGCCCAAGAATTGACGAACTTCAGTGGGGGTCTTAGGTGTAGGCCAGTTCTTTATCGATTCGATTTTAGCGGGGTCGACGTGAATTCCGTTCTTATTAACTACATGGCCGAGGAAATGGACTTCTCGAAGCCAGAAGTCACATTTAGAGAATTTGGCGTACAGTTGCTCGTTGCGAAGGAGTTCGAGGATAAGGCGTAGGTGCTGTTCATGCTCCTCTTGACTTTTCGAATAAATCAGAATGTCATCGATGAACACAATCACAAATTTGTCGAGGTAAGGCTTACATACGCGGTTCATAAGATCCATGAACACTGCAGGTGCGTTGGTCATTCCAAAAGGCATGACGAGAAATTCATAGTGACCATAACGGGTCCTGAACGCAGTCTTAGAGATGTCTTCGTCACGTACTCTCAACTGATGGTAGCCTGATCGCAGGTCAATCTTAGAATAGTAACTCGATCCTTGCAATTGATCAAACAAATCGTCGATGCGCGGGAGAGGGTAACGATTCTTGATGGTAACCTTGTTCAACTCACGATAGTCGATGCACATTCGGAATGTGCCGTCCTTCTTCTTGACAAAGAGCACTGGGGCTCCCCAGGGTGATGAACTAGGACGGATAAATCCTTTATCCAATAGTTCTTGTAGTTGCGTAGAGAGTTCCTTCAGTTCTGCAGGGGCTAAACGGTACGGTGCACGAGCTATAGGTGCTGCTCCGGGAGCTAGCTCGATTTGGAATTCGACCTGACGGTGAGGAGGGAGTCCAGGTAGTTCCTCAGGAAATACCTCGGGATAATCGCGTACTACAGGAAAATCTTCAATCCTCTTTTCCTTATCGTGGGTATTGGTGACGAGTGCTAAGATAGCGGTGTGCCCTTTCTGTAAACACTTCTGGGCCTTTAAAAGCGAGATAATGCCTGTGACTTTTCCACCTTTGTTGCCTTTGACGATGAGGGGTTGACCAGAATGACGAGGTATACGGACTGCTTTCTCTTGACAGAGAATCTCAGCGCGGTGTTTGGATAACCAATCCATACCAATGACGACGTCGAAGCTTCCAAGTTTGACAGGGAAAAGATCGATGCTAAACGTGTGGCCAGACAATTCTAGGGTGCAGTCGTGGATCATGTGCGTGGCCTCGATGTTCTTACCATTAGCTATCTCGACGATGTGCTTAGAACTTAATAATGCAGGCGAGTGCTTAAGTTTCTTACTAATGCGGAGGGATACATAACTGGCATCGGCACCGGAATCAAATAACACAGAAACATAACGATCATCAAGTAGGAACTTACCCGCCACGACGTTGGGATCGTTCCTTGCCTCTCCAGCACCAATCACGAAAGCTCTGCCCCTTGCATTCCCAGCATTGTTGTTCTGCTCATTGTTCCCAGCTCCCTGATTGTTGTTGCGATTCTGATTCAGTTCAGGGCAATCCTTTCGCATGTGCCCTGTTGCCCCGCATTTAAAACATGCTCTGTTGTTTCCCTGCTGCTGTTGCTGTTGGGGTTGTTGCTGATTCTGCCTTGCCGGGAACTGACTTCTACAATCCTTTGCTTCGTGCCCCATCTTGTGGCATCGCTGACACTGACCCTTGTTGCATGCCCCATTGTGGTGCCTGTTACACTTGTTGCACTTAGGGTAGTTTCCCCGGTAGCCACCCTGTTGCTGAGTGCCTTTGTTGTTGTCAGTCTTCCTTTGCTGAGCTGGGGCTTGAGTAGGGTTAGCATCCTTGCCCTGATTTCCATCCCACTTTCGTTTGCCATCACTAGAAGTTCCTTCCGCAGCACTGATCCTTTTGGGCAACCTGCCCTCTTCCACAGCCTGATCAGTGAGTTTGTGAGCAAGTCGAACGATCGGCTGAATGGTAGTGTGGTTAGCTGAAGTTACATGGCTTCGAATTTCTGGAGCCAGACCCTTGATGTACAGTTCGATTCTTCGATACATAGGTCGAGACATGTTTGGACAAAGAGCAGCATAATCGTTGGACAGCTTGGTGTAGGTCTCGATCTCTGACCCAACCATCTTGAGTTCATAGTACTCATTTTCTAGCTTGTGGATGTCATCCCTGTGACAGTACTCTTCCTTGATCATATCCTTGAAATCTTCCCACGCAGTAGCGTTTGCAGTCTCCAAACCAAGCATTTGAATTTGCGCTTTCCACCATGAAAGTGCGCTTCCCTCAAGAGTACCAGTAGCAAACTTCACCCAATTAGCAGGGGGACACTCGCAGACAGCGAAAACAGCTTCGACCTTCTCGATCCAGTGCAGGAGTCCTATGGCACCCTCAGTGCCACTGAACGGAAGAGGCTTGCAATCCATGAAGGTCTTGAAGGTACAGACACGTGGTTGCACAGGTGCAGGCTGACCTGTTGTGAGGAGTGAAGCGAAATGGGTTTAGAGGCGAAAAGACGATGTGGCGGTAGGATCTAAACATCCTAAAACAACGAGTTTACCTATCGGGTGAGCTGCAAAAGCTGCAGCCACAGTGTTGAGCAGGCTAGTGAACTGAGCCTGAGTCATGTTGACGTTTCCTCGTCCGCGTCCACTCATTGTCTTCATAACCAGAAAACATAGTATGAGTGCGTGATAGCGAGAATAAGATAGAAGAGAGGAGATGTATCTATCTAATCAGGCAACTAGTACGTATAGCAAAACGGAAAGCATAAAACAACCAAGCAAGTAAATATGGGTCCGAGCTATGAGGTCAGATAAGTCGAGCCTTGTACTTGGAGTGTAGTGTCGTCACGAGTCACGGGTTATAGTCTGGTTTTTCTCAAAAAGATTTTTCCCCTTTTTAAAACCAAGTTCACTATAACCAATGGCTCTGATACCAATCTGTCACAACCCCCAAAATCCACCCGCGGATGACACCCGCTTTGAGGGCGTGACTGACCAGGATCCAGCCACCAATTATACTGAATAGCTAAATAAATAACAAAAGTAATACTTACTAACCATACGATTAGCAAGTGTTAAGTTTAGAGTTCAAAGTCTTAAGTTCAGAGTAAAATGTAGCGGAAGCATAATTAACGGTTTTAAACATTGTTCGTAAGGTAAACATGATAAATGCCCAACACACGGGCAGACGACCACTACACATCCCAAGCAGCTGCTCCAGTCACTGGCCACCTGCAAAGCATGCAGTAAGGGGTCAACAATAATGCTGAGTGAGTTCACTAGTTGTCCAGTTTTAATTACCAAAACTTGTTTCACCAGTTAATTTATCCGTTTATACATGCCATGGGGAGCTACCCCAAAAGTTAGCGACTAAACTGTTTTTCCAATACCGAACACTAGGTAACCGTTTGCGTTTCCGCAGGATGCCCCGATGTCAATGTTCTATCATCATTGACGGATGCCTGAGTACATTAGTTCACGACCGATCCCATACCATGGCACGGTGTGAGGCTGGTAAGACCTAAATAGCGCTATCAACTAATAACCCGTTCGCCTGGCACCGGCGACTAATCGGTATTATGTAGTAGGGACTTGAGTGATAGAGTTGCGTTTAGTGCCGTTAGTTGCATTCCGTATAAACAGTAATTAACTAAAAAGGTTTCCCAATACTAGGGAAGATACAGTAAGTTTGTTCCCAATAACTAGGGAAGGAATGTAGACGGTATCCCCTTTACAAGGGGATAGGGTTGTTTCAGTCTCGTGTCCCAAACCACCGGGACGCATGCTTTTAAGTTGTGAACTCACCTTGGGTTGCTCGGTATGATACGTTACTTGGTTAAGCTCGTTGGTTACCACGTCCTAGCATGGTTACCGAGTATGGGTCAAGTCGGGTACAAGCAAACACGTATAGCATGCACGTATACAAACAGTTAACAGGCAGAAATACAAACAGTAACATATATGCATACAGTAGCAGATCAAAATGAAGTCCAGTCAATAGAAGGCCCAACAGTTGAAGCCCAAAACAACAAGACAAACAGTCAAGGCCCAATAACATAAAACAGCCCAGTCGAAACTAAGGTGGTTGCGACTCGCAACCGAGGTTGCGACTCGCAACTGCGGTCTCGGTCCGTCACGTTTTGGTTACGACTCGTAACCGGAGATTGCGACTTGGCAGGTGTGGTTGCGACTCGCAACCAGGTTTGATGCGTGCTGATTGCGACTCGCAACTGGGAGGTTTCGGCTGGTCATGCGTGGTTTCGAGTAGCAACCAATGGTTGCGACTCGCAACCGTGATAACGTGCATGGCAATCCCTTCTAGAACCTGTCATTTTGTACGAACCAATAGAAATGTATTTTCATGAAAATTATGTACCATTCCCACTAAAACATGTTTGTTTGTCTGATCATTAGCCAAAACAGATCAAATATACACATTTCAAAAATATTTCAAAGGCATTCAAACTGTTCTTCATGTTCATCATCATCATTTAACAGAACATTCAAGCAATAATCTGAAAATCATTCAAACAAAGACATACTATTAAAAACCCAAAACCGTGCACTTAAAACCTCATAATCAAGCCCTTGACATGATCATTCAAGCAATTAGCACATATCCGAAACATACATTTATAATGACCACAATCCATCTAAACTTCCTAACAAACTGAGATACACACAAACCAGAATCACAATAATTTGCAAAACAACAAGCATCTAACATTATCCGAATATCAAAACCATTTAACACAAAACCGGATTATTTTTCATTAAGACATATAATCATTTCGAGAATCACTTTTATCATCAAACAAGTCTTTTATAGCAATAACCTCAACAATCAAGCAGTAACAAGCATAGAACCATAAATATCAACAACCATGAGCATATAAACACTAACCGGTTACTCGGGGTTGAGAGAAAAGGGGTGTTCGGGTGGTCTCTTGGTTCGGCCGATCCTCCTTGTTGATAGCTCACTTGATCCGAGAGATATGAAAGAATGGGGAGATGATTTTGGTTGCTAGAAATTTAGGGTTTTTAGGGTTTAGTGAAGAAGATGAGAGGAGAGTGTGAGAAGAGAGTGTGAAAAATGATTAAGGGAGGTGGGGTTGGGTTTATATAATGTACCGAGTTGGGCTAGGGGTTTCCGGGTTGGGTTTCTCGGCTACAAGGCCCAAACGGCCCAAGTGCTTCACTGTTCACTCGAGACCGTGGTCTCGAGTCGGGTCTCGGGTTTGGTTCACATATATATAACACTTATATATATATATGCATACACATAAGTAAATCGGCACATAACACATAATAACAATTAGTTTTTCATACATTTTTACTGTTAGTCGGTTACGTACACGTTTGTTACATCGAAAGGTTATCCGGAAAGATCCGAGGTGTCACATTATCATCGGTAGAACCAAAGATAATGTCATCGACATACACTTGTACCAACAGAAGATCTTCACCTTTTTCTTTGATGAAGAGGGTACAGTCGATCAAACCCCGTCTAAAACCATTGCTCAGCAGGTAGGTAGACAAAGTTTCATACCAAGCCCGAGGTGCTTGATGAAGACCATATAACGCCTTGTTAAGTAGTAAAACCCTGTCAGGATGTAATGGATCTTCAAACCCCGGTGGTTGCTCGACATATACTTCCTCTTCGACTACTCCGTGTAGAAAAGCACTTTTAACATCCATCTGGTACACCTTGAATTTCTTAAAGGATGCGTAGGCTAGAAAGATTCTAATAGCCTCCAGACGAGCAACAGGTGCATACACTTCATTGTAGTCAATACCTTCAATCTGACTGAAGCCTTGAACCACTAACCTTGCCTTGTTTCGGACAACAATCCCACGGTCGTCCTTTTTGCACTTAAACACCCAGCGAGTTCCGATCTTTTTGTAGTTATCGGGCCTATCAACCAATTTCCATACGCCCAACTTCTCGAACTGCTGAAGTTCTTCTTGCATGGCTTCCACCCAGGAATCATCTTTCAATGCCTCCTTCCAAGATTTAGGCTCTTCTTGGCTAACATAGCAGGCGAAAGACCAATCATTTTGTTGTCCCGATTCTCGTATCTCAGCATACAAGCCAGCATTTTCATTATTTCTGATTTGATTCCTTGTCCTTACACCACTGAGAACATCACCTATAATATTCTGCTGAGGATGAATGTTATGAATTCGGGTTTCAGTAACTTGAGGAACTTCAACATTTGACCTCAAGTTAGTGATATTTAAATTCCCGATATCATTATGAAGCTGGTGAGTTGTAGAAGATGATGCATTTTCTTCTTGGATAATTGGCGCAGACACTGGATCCGTTGCTTCTGAAGTACCTTGAACCGGACGCAGTGCTTCACCATCATTTGCATCAACATACTCCTCATCTTCCGATGACAAATTGTAATCGACAGCATCATTAAACACCTCATTTGAAGCGAGATTGTTGACAGAAGAAGATGCTTGTGAGTCAACAATGATTGGACGAGCTAACTGAGAGCCAGTCGCATTCTCGCTTTCAGACAACATTTGAGCAATTGCATTGTCATCATCAAATATCGGCAGATTAAATGAGTCGAAAAGACCATCATAATCGAACATCCATGGATCTCCAGAAGGCTTCGGAGGATTAGAATATCTTTGAACTCTGACTTCACCCCATTCTTCAATCCTTTTGGTAGTCAGGTTCCATACTCGCAGATTAGGAGTAGCATACCCAAGGAAGTAACCTTCGATAGCCTTGGCACCAAACTTCCCATCAGGCTCAATCATGGTACATGGTGCACCAAAAGGTTCTAGATATTCCAAGTCAGGAGTCTTCTTGTGTAGGAGTTCGAAGCACGTTTTTCCATGTCTTTTCACTGTGAGAACCCTGTTTAACGTGTAGCAGGCCGAGGCAACAGCTTCAGTCCAGAATCGAACTGGAAGCTGAGACTCAACCAACATGGTTCTTGCAGTCTCAATTAAGGTTCTGTTCTTTCTTTCAGCGACTCCATTTTGTTGTGGCGTGTACCGAGAGCTGTATTCATGAAGGATTCCTTTTGCAGTGCAAAACTCATCCATAACCCTATTTTTGAACTCGGTACCGTTGTCGCTTCGAATTCGCCTCACTTTTAGATTATACAGATTTTCCAACAAAGTGATCAAATTCTTCAGAATTTCTGGAGTCTCGCTCTTGTGAACCATGAAGTCAACCCATGAAAATCTTGAATAGTCATCAGTAACTACCAAGCAGAAAACTTCTCCGTGCACACTCTTGTGTTTGACTGGGCCGAAGAGGTCCATGTGCAAACGCTCGAGTGGCATGTTGACAGTGTTAACCTTCTTCAATGGATGAGATTTCTTGGTCTGCTTTCCCTTTTGACACGGCACACAGACATCTTGAAGTTGAAAGTTCTTCACATTAACACCTCTCACCAAGTTGTTTTTGACTAGGTGATTCATCTTTCTGAGGTGAATATGACCCATTCGTCTGTGCCAAGAGATCGTCTCCTTTTCAGTGGCTTTTGAAATAAAGCAAGTAACTTGTTTTGACTGAGTTATTGCTTGGCTCATATCAAGGACATACAAATCATTAACTCTTGGTGCTGATAAGAGAATCCATTCAGCGGGAATCTTGAAACCTGGCTTCAGCACATAACAACCGGCATCATCAAAATGCACGGTGAACTTCTTGTCGCAGATTTGAGAAACACTCAGGAGATTGTGATCCAACTGTTGCACATAATTGATTTTGTCGAAACTCACAATTCCATTTGAGATCATTCCCTCGCCGGTGATATACCCTCCTTTGTCTCCAGCAAACGCAACATATCCTCCTCTTATACTTCGCACATCGAAAAGAAGACGATAGTCGCCAGTCATGTGCCTGGAAGCTCCACTATCAACAATCCAAAGACTATTAATAGTTCCTCCTGGAGCCACCTGCACATGCAATTAACACATCAGTTTGAGAGGGGGACCCAAGCCTTTGTTGACTTGGGTCGTCCTTGATCATCAAGGAAAGTGATCTCAATCACTTGATGATTAGGAAATAAAACCTCTGGTGCTCCCCCTGATTTAGTGATCTGTTTTTGTTTCCAAGCTTGTTGTCCTGTACCAGTATTTGTTTTAATTGTTTTTGTATTTACTGGTTTTACATTTGTAGATTTAGCTTGAACAGGTTTTTCATCCTTGACCTCTGATTTTAAGGCCTTCTCAATTACCCTTTTGTTCTTTTGTTTTACCTTCTTTTCCCTTTCTTTCAAGACACGTGGGTCTTGTTTCGGGGAAACCGGTTGTTTTTGGTAATTGGTTTCTTGGGGAGCACTTGTTTTTCCTTTCAATTTTTGCAAGTATGGGCAATATCTTACAATGTGCCCAACTGTTCCACATTCAAAACACATTCTCCGCTCTACAAACCTCGGAGAAACGTGTTGATGACCGGACGAAGAACCAGATACTGAACTTTGTGATCTAGATGTGCTTGGACCTAAGTCACATCCATTGGTGTGTTGGGTATAATTGTTCTCATCATTTCTCTTTAAAATTCTAACTTGTTTTACAAAATCAATGTTAGATTTATTTTGAAATGTTTCAAGTTTGTCCGTACCCTTTGATCCAACAAAGTTCACTTTCTGTTCTCTTTTCTTAGCCTGAGCTCTTTTGTTTTGCACCCTTTGAACCTTAGGTTGCTCAACCTTAGATTGTTGAATTTTAGGTTGTGCAGCCTTAGGTTGAGGAGCCTTAGACTGCTCAACTTTAGGTTGTTGAACCCTTGGTTGTTCAGTCTTAGGCTGCTGAGCCTTTGGTGCTGGAGTATTCTTGTTTTGAGCCCTCTTTTCCTGTACCTGACCCTTACCCTTTCCAGAATTCACTTGTTGTTTTCGCTCAACTGGCAGTTTTTGGTTTCCGTATTGTTTTCTAATTAGCTCACACGGAATTGGTTCACATTGAGTGACCGTCACTTTGTTACCTTTGTTTCCCAAAAACTTATCAGTTCGTCCTTCAAAAATTTTCTCAATTAAATCTTGATTTACATTTTTGATTGGAAAATCTCTGTCAGAATAAATTTTGCTGTCTCCCTTGAGCGTATACAACAAGTTATTCTTTTCAATGCTCGGTACACTGGGCTTCATTGCCTTTGGAGTTTCAGCCTTACTCGGTTTCACTGGTGGATCACACAAGATGTGATTCTCAATTGGTATGTCTGGTGTAACCGAGTTAGACTGTGGTTTCTCATTTTCTTCAGATTCATCGTCCGAAGAATCAGCATCCTCAATAATCGGAGAACTCTGTTCCTTAACAGACGATGAATTTTTCACATTCTCAGATTCAGATTGCCCCGAGGATGATGCACCAGTTGTGAACCCGAGGCCTGCTGCAAAGTCATCTAGACCGAGTGGCACAGTAGGTTCAAAACGGGGCATATCCTCGTCATTAGGCGACTTGGAGTAATTGTGATTCATCGGGGGAGGACATGATTTGTAACCAATACATTTTGCATCCCCCTTTTTCCTTTGGACATCAATAATGTGATCCAAAACATAGCGGGAATTGGAATAGCTTTCCAATTTCTGCTTGATTGTTTCACATTCACATCTAGCTGTAGCTAACTCTACCATTTGTTTCTCAATTGTGTCAATCAAATTATTATTAGCATGTTGTTTTCTCAAAACAGCCTTTTGAAGTTCAGAAACATAATGTTTTAATGACGCAATTGTTGCTTTAAACTCCTTTTCATTTCTTGTTAAAAACAAGTTAGCCTCAGTTGCTTTAGAAAGATCAACAATCAATTCTTGATTGTGTTTGTGTGTGATTTCAAAAAGACTTTCCTTTTCTGCATATTCTAGACATTTAGCACATTCAGCAGCAGCAGAAATAGAGTCAGATTTAGAATCACATACCTGAGAGGTTTGTCCTTCAACATGAGCCATGAAGGCTGTATGAAAAGAAAAAGATCCATCTTCAGAGAAAAATTGAGAAAGCTTCTCAGAAGTTCCAGCAGCTTTCTGGCAAAGAATAGATCTTCTCTTGCATAATGCTTCAGCATCAGCCAATAGCTCATCAACCTCCAGATCTAAAGCCTCACTTGATAGATCACCAGCATCAAGTGATTCCCCATCCATACTTCCACTATAACCCGAGCTATCTTCATCTTCTGAAGATTCACCAGCAGACACGGGTTCTTCAACCTTTTCAACCACCTTAGCATAACATGCTGTTCCACCATTTCCTCCTTCACCAAGCTGAAGATTCCAGTTGCAAATCTCATCAGCTTGAACAACTAATCCTCTGTGGGGATTAGAGTTTGTGGTTCCAGATGTATTTCCTCCCACGGGAACTATTTGTCTGTCAGAATTGTTCTGTTGCTGCTGAGGCTGTCTCTGATTCCTGAAAGGATTCTGATTGCCTTGCTTGGGTGGCTTCTGACATTCCCGCTTGAAATGACCCTTTTCACCACAGTTAAAGCAGGTGACAGCATTCTTATCAAAACCATACTTGGTGTTGTTGTTGCTTTCCAAGTTGGTTCTCCCCGTTCTCTCCATAAACTCTTTAGCTCTACGGATAGCACTAGCAAGAGCCCACTTTATATCCATCATCTCAAACTCTTCTTTATCAACCTGCTGATAATCTTCGTTGGTTAGGTTGATATTTCTAATCTGACCCGTAACCAACCCACAGTAGGCGCTAACCAAGGTGTTCAACATCTCCATATGTTCCTTGGCTATCTCAACACTGACTTTTGAAAAATTGGAAGTATCCAATCTGACAGTGTTCGGATTGGAAGTAGCTTGAAAGCTTGAAGAACTTCCATAAAATCCCTGCTGTTGTGGTTGTTGCTGTTGAGCTCTGTTAGGATCCAAGAAAGGCGGTGGAGTGAATTGTTGAGTTGTCTATTGTTGTTGTTGTTGAGAAGAAGAATCTGGTCTTGAATGCATCATTGTGTATGCTGAAGGATCAAATTGATTTGCTGTTGAAGGTCCGGTGTTGGAGATGAACGCTGTTTGAAGCTTAGCATGCTGAGAAGCTGGCTTTTCTCCAGTAATACCACCTGCAATCCCAAAATACATCTCTGGATTCTGAGGAGTGATTGTTCTTTTTGCCTTGAGCTTTTCTTCAACATCTTTGTTTTCCAATTTCTGTATTAGCTCATAAATGGTAATTGTATCCAGAACACCGTTTTCCTTGAGAATCTCAAGATAACTGCTCCACTTTGCTGGTAAGGCATCAGCAAATCTCTTCACCATATCTTGTGGAGTGGCAGAGACTTTGAAGGCAAACATTTCACTCAACAGATGGTGAAATCTTGTAGACAACTCTGCTAGACCTTCATTCTCCATGCAGGTAAAACCTTCAAACTCTTTCTTTAGCAGCTCCTGCTTGATCTTCCTTGATTGAGCATTTCCTTCACACCTTAACGTGAGCATATCCCACAAACTTTTGGTAGTCGTACAGTAGACGAATTGGTGGTATATATCTCTGTGAAGAGCCTGCGTGAGAATCATAAATGCTTTCTTTTCCAATTCAAACTTCTTCTTATCTTCGTCAGACAGTGTGCTGTAAGTTTCTGGATTTGATCCTGCAACTTCCAACTCATTTTCAAATGAAGTGAAGAAACACATCCATAGATCTTGACCTTGCCCCTGAACATAAGTTCTCAGCCTTTCTTTCCACCATCCCCAATCATTAATGTGATTAAGCTTTGGCGGTTTCGTGCTTGTACCAGTTTCACTATCGTTCTGCATCATTGCTTGAATGTTGTTGCTTTGATTTGTGACCAAGGCCCATTGATTTGCAGTTATCATTGCAGCTTGAGTTGGGGCAATAGCCTGCATCCATGCAGTTTTGTTGAACTCTGGCGCAGATTGCGTGGTTGATGATTGCGTAGATGATGACTGTGGAGTCAAAGTTGTTGTAGTCCACGCAGATGGATCCCATTGACCGTTTGTTCCCATTTTATATTTAATATATTAGGTGAAAATTAATTTTTTTTTTTTTAAAATGATTTTCACAAACTATGTTAAAAATTGAAGGAAAACAAACTGTCGAAGGATCTAGGATCGAAGGACCTGAAAATCACAAACTGTTAAGTCTAAACAGATAAGACTCGAAGGATGCTCGAAAGATGACACTTGTTCGAAGGATCAACAGTGTTCGAAGGATCACTGTTGAGATTCGAACAATAACCTCGAAAGATAACTTTGAAAGATTCACCTACACGAAGGATCCTTATCTTTCGAAATGAACAGTAACTCGAAGGATGTATCTTTCGAAAAGATTCCTTGACTCGAAGGATAACTCACTGACTTCGAAGGATGTTCGAAGGATGGTTATCTTTCGAATCTCCTTGATCGAAGGATGATCTTTCGAGCTCGAAAGGTATCTTTCGACGGTCTGACACACTGACAGAAAGGACGACAGGTTGGTGAAAAGGTGATGTGGTTGGTGACCAACTTTCGGCAAAGGGGATGATCTGACAACAACTTTTCACCAAGTCAGATTTGACTTTGAAAATAATGCCCAAAAAGGAAGCTTCTTATCCACACCAAGCAACCGGAGTTTGACCGGAATATTGGCCGGAAAACACAAACCTTTTCAAACAAGATTTTTTTAAGTTACCCAAACCTTCCCGTAACACACCCGGTTAGTTTAGAACACGTTTTTATGGTTAAAAATGCAAGAAACACACTAAAAACGGGTGCTAAACCAAGAAAGTTTTTGTCCAAACACAACCAAAGTCTTGCACAAACCCGGTTTTAACAAGGAAAAGAGCCACGGCTCTGATACCACTTGTAGGTCCCTCGGAGGTTGAGGATAAACCTATTCCTTGTTATGTTCAACACTCTAGCAAGTGCGGAATCCAAGCTAGAGTGCAAACCGTAGTTTAGATGAAAGCAAAGATTACAAAGAGAAAGAGTAGACAAGCAAAGTATCAAAGTTTTCTCTTGTATTTCAGTGGACACGGTTACAGACCTTGACCAAACTGAAATGCTCTCTTACAAGACCTTGGGTTCACTCAGAAAAGCTCTCAACACTATCCGAATGACTTGCTGTGAAGTGAAAACCCTCATGGGATATATATACCCATATCAGACAACCATGCACGAAGGATCAGGTATTCTGGTCGAAGGATCATCTATCGACCAGAATTACCATCGAAAGATATCGAAGGATCCAAACATACCTCGAAGGATGGTATATCCTTCGAGGTCCATAAGTATCCATCGAAAGATCATCTTTCGAGGTCATCGAAGGATACAATCCATCCTTCGATGACATCCTTCGAAGCATACAAGTTTTACATACTAAGTGTTGACTGTTTGGCCAAGTCAAACCAGGAGGATGGTTGACTTGGTCAAACACACATTCCAACACATAAACAACATTACAAAAGACATAAACACGACAAACAAAAGACATCGTTTTATACATTACAAAATATAGACAAAGTACAGACACAAGTGCACCAACAAAGATACAAACAACAGGTTGAAGAAGGCATTCGGAAAGTAATCTTTGCTAGTCTGGAGGAGAAAAAGAAGAAGACAGTCGAAGAGATTGTGACTGAAAGTGAGAAGATGGTGAATGAAGTAAAGAAGGTTGAAGAGAAAACGCAAGTGGCTGAGGAAGATCAGATTCAAAAGATTGAGGAAGCCAAAGTGCCAGTCATTGAGGTAATAATTCAAACTGATACTTCTGATAAAATTGATAATGAAGCTGAATAGCAATGCAAGAAATGCATGGAAACGTGCAGTTCTTGTATTGAGAAAGATGAAAAACTCAACAACAGAGACATTGAATTCACTAAAATAGAAAAAATTTTCAAAGAAAAATGTCATGAGATGATTGAAAATGAAAAGTTTTTCAAACAAGAAAATGAAAAATTGAAATTAAAATGTGATGATCTTGAAACAGAAAACAAGAAATTAAAAGAAAAGTGTTCAGCTGTTTGCAACGAATGTGTTCCAAAAGACATCAAAATTCAAGAGTTGCAAAAAGAATATGATGTAATGAAACTGTCATATGAAACTGTAAAAGAAGCGTATGAAACTTTAAAGAGTAAAGTCAAAAGTCTAGATGATAGATTGTGTGCTTGTCAAAGAAACACTAAATTTCTTGAAGCTAGATATGAAGATAAACGAGTGGTAAACCAATATATTGATGATGTTGCTAAGCTTAAACAAGAATTGGCAGACAAAGAAAAGTTGGTCAATAAACTGCAAAGTTATCATTCATCTTCATATATTCTGGAACGTATTTTCAACATCACACCTGATGAAAAAGAGTCTGAAAACAAAAAGGGAATAGGGTCTGAATACCATCAAGTTCCACCACCGTTGGAGAATAATTATACATTATATGATGGCGAAAAAGTGGAAAAAGTAATCAACATGGTTGATCAGTTACCCGACAACATCGATGTGATTTATACCAAATCTGATGATCTAAATGATTCAGGGGTGGTTAATAAAGTTGTTGAAAGTGTTTTCAAAGAAGAGTTAGTTGATGCAGGTAAAACTGGATCACAAGTTGAAAATGAAGGAAATTTTCATGATGAATATCTGAAAAACACAACATCCAAGAAAAATTTGAATGATGATTCAAAGGGATTGGTTTATACCATGATTGGATCAGACAAATTATTCTTAGACGTTGTTTTCCCGATTCAGAATGTGATTTCAGAGAGAATTGACAAAGTTTTCAAGATGGTTGAAATTCAGAAATCTGAAATGTCGAAGTTTGCTGGTAAAGGTTACAGAGGTTCTTATAACAATTCGGGTTCTAAAAAGAAAAACATGAGAGCTGGTTTGGGTTATAAGAAGGAACAAAATCGGAATAGAAGTAACAGGCAAAATTTCCAGACAACAACAAGTTTTGTTCAAGGAAAAAGTTTCACCGAAGAAGAAAAATTCAAAATTGGAAAACAATCTAATGCTGCGTTTGAGGCCATGAAAAAGAAACAACAACAGCCAAAAGATGTGTCTAAGAAAGTTTGTTTTAAATGTGATCAAATTGGACATGTTGCACAAAAGTGTCCAAATCCAAAGTCTGTTGATGTTAAATACCAAAAATCTGAAAGTGGGAAACCAAGGTTAACCAGATTTGATTCGAATCAAACTTGGAGGTTTAACACAAACAAGTTTGCTTCAAATCAAAATTGGAAATCAAACCCGAATCGACAGACCTGGAATTTTCACACAATCAGATTGAGAACAACACAGAGTCGGAAAACATCGGTTGGTGTAACAAAACATCAAAAGATTTGGAAACCTAAAAATGTTGTTCAAACTCAAAAGGTTCAGAAAGAAACAAATTTTTACAAAAGAGGTACTCCGGAAGGTCAAGTGTGGTCTGTTAAGAAAAATATTGATTTGATGAAAGATGAGAATGTTGGCATGAAAACTGAGAAACAAAAACAAATTTGGAAACCAAAAACTGAAACAATAAGTTCAACTTTTGGGGTGAAAACGTCTGAGGATTCAATTTCAGTTGCCTATGATGCAAATTTTCCACCGCTCAAGGCTGAAAACTTTAAAATTCAGGTTGCTAGAATCAAGGTTACACCTAAGGCTGCTGAGGCCTGGGTGGACACCATGTTTGACTAGATAGTCTGAATTGCCGGAGCTTCCTGGATTGCGAAGCATGAATCGGCATCTATCTTTATTGATTGAAATTTTTATGTCAAATTGGTTGTGTATTTGATAAAGTTTGAATGTGCAGGTGCTAAGTGCTGATGAAGATTGTGAGAGTGTTGCACGGGAAGAGGTTGAAGATCCCTGGTTTGGTCAGACAGGGAGTTTATTTGTTGTTTTGTATAAATTTGAATTGTGTTTGATGATTGTTGTTTGTTTGTTGGTTGTTTGTTTGTTTGGTTGATGATTGTGATGTTTGATGTTAGTTTCCTTTGTATAAGTGGTGATGGATTATGCCGAAACCCTCACGGCGGAACAAACATGATTACTCACAAGTTGAAGAACGGTTTTCTAACTGTCAAAATCAATGGGTTGTAAATCATGGGGGTACTTGATGTTATATTTTCTGCAAAACAGAGCATGAGAAGCAGAAAATGGATGGCGAGACAAAGCTATCAGTATTGGTTTGTCAAATTTCTTTAATGGTTTTGCATTTTAGGGGGAGAAATATTGTTAGAAAATACAAAAACATTAGAGAATTTGAAAAAGCCAAAAACATGATAAAATCAAAAATTTGAGTTTTGCGTAAAATGAGGAAATGATAGTACATCAGTAGACAGTTACAGTATGCTAAAGAATTGTAATGATTAAATAGCGTTAAACAGTCTCACTGATGATATGTCGATAGGGTTTTATACATTTAGTAAGCTTTTTCGGGATATAAACCTAAATTCAAACTTGCTTATTTCGTTGGGAACACTACTTGGATATATAGGTAACCCCTGAAATTTCGTTTGAAAGGTCTCGTATTCTGATATACTAGGTGTTTATACTCTATGATGTCTGGGGTATTATTCTGGGACTTCTGCTGAACGGTAGTTCTGACCTAGTCCTTGGCTAATACTTTATCCTGAAATGCTTGAAATATAGCATAAAGCCCTCAGCTGATTAGACAATAAAATTAATAATCATCTGTTGTAGCTGAAAAGATCCTCTAAAGGGGACATACTTCAAAGTCGAAACTGATATCTCTCTGCTGAACGGAAGTTCTGACCTGAGATCCCTCAGTTCTCGCATTTAACCCCTAATTTATGTACAGACATCATTGTAGTATTCTTACCTGTAAGACTGAATATTGGGATTCTGGATACGGGAGTATATTCAAGAAGTGGGACACATGAATGAGTTTAAGCCTTAAAACATATAATTCGTATCCTGAATCAGTTGAAATTTTGTATGAAAATTTAAATGGATCAGTATATCGACAATATAAGTGAATTGTTTAATTCTGAGTATGATTTAAAGCTTAACGGTACTTGTGACTTGTCAAAAACTGATATGATCCTCTGTTGCATTCTCAAAACAAAAATATTGTTTGTAAATATTGTTTGTATATATTTCTTTACAGCTTTATATTTTCAGAAAATACAAAAAGATTTTGCTTTCTGTGTTATTTTCGATAAACTGATGTCTGAAATGCTGAGTTTCAAAATCTGAGTAAGCTGATTGTGTTTCTGAACAAGTTCATTAATTTGAAACTTGAAAACTTCAAAAACAGGTTGTGAATATCTTCAAGATCATTAATTTGGACGTGGATGATTAAATGTGAGGGAGTTGGATTCTTGTTTACTGCCATATATGTTGAGTTTGTTGATAGGGGGAGTAGATTAGAGAATTTGTTTAAAATGTTCAAAATGTTGTTACTTATCATTTGTATGAGTGATTGCAGGAAAGATCCAGATTATGATCCCGTAGAGTCGAGTCTAAGGGGGAGTCTGAAGATAAGTTGTAAGTGAGGAAGAGCTTGTAGCTGAAAAGCAAGGTGATGATCTCTAAAAGCATGGAAGTTTGACGAGAGGGGGAGCCTACTGATGATGAAGTTGGCAAAGTTGATCAAGACTGAAGAGGTGGCATAACAGAGAATGTTCACTGAAGACTTCGTCAATATCCGAGGGGGAGTCTGTTGGTGCACTACGTCTATTGACTTCGTCTTGTATCATGTAATAGAATAAGATAGGTTAGAATAACCAGTGCACGAGGTTCGAGAAACGAGAACTGGTGAATTACCATTGTGGACCGCTTATATGGACAGTGAACATATAAGCGAACCAAGTTAACTAACCTGGACCGCTTATATGAACATTGTTCATAAAAGTGGACCACATCATCTTAGCTGGACCGCTCATAGAGCATGTCCACAAAGGCGGTTTCAATAGTCTATAAATAGGTGCATGGTTAGTTCATTTGGTAACGGCTTGGAATTTGTAACGAAGTGCTGTCGAATTGCTTCCAGGTTGTAAATGTTGTTAGAATCAATAAAGTGAAGCATTATATTTAGTTTGAGCATCTAATTCACTGATTCCGCCTTTGAATTGGAAAACGACTCTTCTGATCGACTCATTCAGGGTCAACGACGATCCAACAACTATCTGGGTAATAGTGGACTGTTGGTGCACTTGTGTCTGTACTTTGTCTGTATTTTGTAATGTTATAAAACGATGTCTTTTGTCTGTCGTGTTTACGTCTTATGTTCATTTGTTTATGTGTTTGAATGTAAGTTTGACCAAGTCAACCATCCTCCTGGTTTGACTTGGCCAAACAGTCAACACTAAGGTTGTAAGGTTGTTTGCTTCGAAGGATGTCATCGAAGGATGGTTTATATCCTTCGATGACCTCGAAAGACAACCTTCGATGGATACAGATGGACCTCGAAGGATATATCATCCTTCGAGGTATGTATGGATCCTTCGGTAGATTTCTGGTCGATAGATGATCCTTCGACCAGACTATCTTATCCTTCGAGCATGCAATCTGTTATGGGTATATATATACCATGTATGGTTTCACTTCACAGTTAGACATCCGAAAGTCCTTTGAGAGTTGTATGTGAGTAAACCAAGTCTTGTAGAGAGCATTTTCAGTTTGGTCAAGGGCTGTAACCGTGTCCACTGAAATACAAGAGAAAACTTGGATATCTTGCGTGTCTACTCTTTCTCTTTGTTGCTTGTGCTTTCATCTAAACTATCGGTTTGCATTCTAGCTTGGATTCCGCACTTGCTAGAGTGTTAAACATAACAAGGATAAGGTTTAACCTCAACCTCCGAGGGACCTACAAGTGGTATCAGAGCCGTGGCTCTTTTCCTTGTTAAAAACCGGGTTTGTACAAGACTTTGGAGTGTTTGGACAAAACTCACTTGGTTTAGCACCCGTTTTTGGTGTTTTTCTTGCTTTTATAAACTTAAAAACGTGTTCTAAACTAACCGGGTGTGTTAAGGGAAGGTTTGGGTAACTTAAAATCTTGTTCTAAAAGGTTTGGTAATTTCCGGCCAAAATTCCGGCTTACTCCGGTGACCGGTTTCTGGATAAGAAGCTTCCTTTTTGGGCAATATTTTAAAAGTCAAATCTGAGTTGGTAGAAAGTTGAGGTCTGAACATACCTTCTGCCGAAAGTTGTCTACCAACCCCATCACCTTTTCACCAACCTGTCTACTTTGTGTCAGTGTGTCAGTTGTGTTCGAAAGATATCCTTCGAAGTCGAAAGATCATCTTTCGATCAAGGAGGTTCGACAGATACCCATCCTTCGAACATCTTTCGAAGTCTGTGAGTTATCTTTCGAGCCAAGGAATCTTTTCGAAGGATATATCGTTCGAGCTACTGTTTCTTTTCGAAAGATAAGGATCCTTCGTCTTGGAGAATCTTTCGAAGTCATTGTTCGATATTCAACAGTGATCTTTCGAACACTGTTGATCCTTCGAACAGGTGTTATCTTTCGATTCTTATCTGTTTAAGTTAACAGTTGTGTCTTTCAGGTCTTTCGATCCAGTATCCTTCGGCTGTTTGTTCATTTCCACATATTAACATAGTTTGTGAACATTGAATTTTCAAAAAGAAAAACTTGTTTTTCAAATTTTTAAATCAATTTTCACTTAATATATTAATTTTTATAAAATGGGAACAAACGGTCAGTGGGATCCATCCGCATGGACTACAACAACTTTGACTCCACAATCATCAGCTACGCAATCATCAGCCACGCAATCTGCGTCAGAGTTCAACAAAACTGCATGGATGCAGGCTATTGCCCCACCTCAAGCTGCAATGATAACTGCAAATCAATGGGCATTGGTCACAAATCAAAGCAGCAGCATTCAAGCCATGATGCAGAACGACAGTGAAACTGGTACAAGCACAAAACCGCCAAAACTAAATCACATCAATGATTGGGGATGGTGGAAAGAAAGGCTGAGAACTTATGTTCAGGGGCAAGGTCAAGATCTATGGATGTGTTTCTTCACTCCATTTGAAAATGAGTTGGAAGTTGCAGGATCTAATCCAGAAACTTACAGCACTATGTCTGATGATGATAAGAAGAAATTTGAGTTGGAAAAGAAAGCATTCATGATTCTCACGCAAGCTCTTCACAGAGACATATACCACCAGTTTGTTTACTGCACGACTACTAAAAGCTTGTGGGATATGCTCACGTTACGATGTGAAGGAAATGCTCAGTCTAGGAAGATCAAGCAAGAATTGCTGAAGAAAGAGTTTGAAGGTTTCACGTGTATGGAGAACGAGGGTTTGGCAGAGTTGTCTACAAGGTTCCATCATCTGTTGAGTGAAATGTTTGGTTTTAGAGTCACTGCCACTCCACAAGAAATGGTAAAGAGATTTGCTGATAGCTTACCAGCAAAATGGAGCGGTTATCTTGAAATTCTCAAGGAAAATGGTGTTCTGGACACAATCACCGTTTATGAGTTAATTCAAAAATTGGAGAACAAAGATGTAGAAGAAAAGCTAAAGGCAAAAAGAACAATAACTCCTCAGAATCCAGAGATGTACTATGGGATTGCAGGTGGTATTAGTGGAGAAAAACCAGCCTCTCAACATGCGAAGCTTCAAACAGCTTTCATCTCAAACACCGGACCTTCCACAACAAATCAGTTTGATCCTTCAGCATACACGATGATGTATTCAAGACCAGATTCTTCTTCTCAACAACAACAGACAGCTCAGCAATTCACACCACCGCCTTTCTTAGACCCAAACAGAGCTCAGCAGCAACAACCGCAACAGCAAGGGTTTTATGGTAACTCTTCAAATTTTCAAGCCACTTCCAATCCGAACACAGTCAGATTAGACACTTCCAACTTTTCCAAAGTCACTGTCGAAATAGCCAAGGAGCATATGGAGATGTTGAATACCTTGGTTAGTGCTTATTGTGGATTAGTTGCAGGTCAGATTGGGAATATCAATCTAACCAATGAAGATTATCAGCAAGTGGATAAGAAGAGTTTGAGATGATGGATATTAAATGGGCTCTTGCTAGTGCAATTCGAAGAGCAAAGGAGTTTATGGAAAGGACGGGAAGAACCAACTTGGAAAGCAACAACAACACCAAGTATGGTTTTGATAAGAATGCTGTCACTTGCTTTAATTGTGGTGAAAAGGGTCACTTCAAGCGGGAGTGTCAGAAGCCACCTAAGCAAGGAAATCA
This sequence comes from Helianthus annuus, assembly GCF_002127325.2. Lineage (NCBI taxonomy): Eukaryota > Viridiplantae > Streptophyta > Magnoliopsida > Asterales > Asteraceae > Helianthus > Helianthus annuus. The sequence continues at coordinate 75,064,334 of NC_035443.2, forward strand.
GAATCCCTTCAGGAATCAAAGACAGCCACAACAGCAACAGAACAACAATTCTGACAGATCAATAGTTCCCGTTGGAGGAAATACATCTGGATCCACAAACACTAATCCCCACAGAGGATTAGTTGTTCAAGCTGATGAAATATGCAACTGGAATCTTCAGCTTGGAGAAGGAGGAAATGGTGGAACAGCATGTTATGCTAAAGTGGTTGAGAAGGTAGTAGAACCCGTGTCTGCTGGTGAATCTTCAGAAGATGAAGATAGTTCGGGTTATAGTGGGAGCATGGATGGGGAATCACTTGATGCTGGTGATCTATCAAGTGATGCTTTAGATTTGGAGGTTGATGAGCTTTTGGCTGAAGCTGAAGCATTATGCAAAAGGAGATCTATTCTTTGCCAGAAATCTGCTGGAACTTCCGAGAAGCTTGCTCAGTTTTTCTCTGAAGATGGATCTTTTTCTTTTCATACAGCCTTTATGGCTCACGTAGAAGGTCAAACTTCTCAGGTATGTGATACTAATTCTGACTCTATTTCTGCTCCTATTGAATGTGCAAAGTGTTTAGAATATGCAGAAAAGGAAATTCAGTTTGAAATCACACACAAACACAATCAAGAATTGATTGTAGATCTTTCTAAAGCAACCGAAGCTAACTTGTTTTTAACCAGAAATGAAAAGGAGTTTAAAGCAACAATTGCGTCATTAAAACATGATGTTTCTGAATTACAAAAGGCTGTTTTGAGAAAACAACATGCTAACAATAATCTAATTGACACAATTGAAAAGCAAATGGTAGAGTTAGCAATAGCTCGATGTGAATGTGAGACAATTAAGCAGAAATTGGAAAGCTATTCCAATTCCCGCTATGTTTTGGATCACATTATTGATGTTCAAAAGAAAAAGGGGGATGCAAAATGTATTGGTTACAAATCATGTCCTCCCCCAATGAATCACAATTACTCCAAATTGCCTGATGACGAGGATATGCCCCGTTTTGAACCTACTGTGCCACTCGGTCTAGATGACTTTGCAGCAGGCCTCGGGTTCACAACTGGTACATCATCCTCGGGTAAATCAGAATCTGAGAATGTGACAGATTCATCGTGTGTTAAGGAACAGAGTCCTCCCATTATTGAGGATGCTGATTCTTCGGACGATGAATCTGAAGAAATTGTGAAACAACAGTCTAACTCGGTTACAACAGATATTCCTATCGAGAATCACATTCTGTGTGATCCACCAGTGAAACCGAGTAAGACTGAAATGTCAAAAACAATGGAATCCCTTGTAGTTAGCTCTGAAGGGAATAACTTGTTGTATACGCTCAAAGGAGATAGCAAAATCTACTCTAACAAAGATTTTCCAATTAAAAATGTAAATCAAGATTTAATTGAGCAAATTTTTGAAGGATGTACTGATAAGTTTTTGGGAAACAAAAGTAACAAAGTGACAGTCACTCAATGTGATCCAATTCCGTGTGAACAAATTAGAAAACAATACGGAAACCAAAAACTACCAGTTGAGCGAAAACAACTGTCACACCCCAACCGATGGCGGAAACATCGAGATGAGACGTACAAACTGTTCAAAGACATCATAACACTAATTGTGACAATAATTAAAGTTTATTTCATTGATAATCATAAGTTTCATACAATATATAGAAAAGTTCAAATACATAACATAGATTTGGAAATTTAAATAGTTGATGGGTTTCTAAGCCATCCTAGTCTTTTCTTGTTTTTCTTGGATCCTCAACCTGCAGTATGCATTTAAAATACAATCAACAAATAATTGCTGGCGAGTATACAGGTTTGATATAGCATAATAGAGTTAATAGTTTATCAAATCTAATCCATGTGAACAACTGATATTCAATTAACTGTCATACTCGTAACGATGAAATCCACATGTCCAAACCATAGTTACGCAATTAACATAGCCTAACCCTCGAAAGGGTGGTAATAGAGTTAATAGATTAAACCTAACAATACCCGTATATACGGGAGGGGCGTTACAACCTACAGCGCTGCCATTGATAGGGGAGGCTTGCAAAGTTAATGAACATATAGCCATAGATGTTAACATCAGCACAACATAGATAATCAATGATCAAGTAGTTTCACAATAGTATGGATAGATTGTGCAATGAAAGTGTTTATCATTGTGTTTTTGATAAGGAAATGCATACTACACCCAAAAGTGTGAAAAGAAAATGGGTCAAGTATACTCACCTTAGGTTGCGTTGCGTATATTGGAAAAAGATAATAGAATCAGGGATTTTCCAAGAAGATCGTGCACAAGAGAATTACCCTATTAATTTGAGGATTTGATTAATTATTTGGGAATTTATAGAATAATTTAGATAATAAGACATAAATAATACAAAATTCCTAAAGTGTTGGAACAATAAAATAAATAGGAATTTAAATAGATAAATAATTATTTTAACAATCTAAAATAATTACCACAACATTAGTTAATAATCTTATAAACAAATAACTTATTTATAAAGTTTCTAGTTTATAAAACAAATAAATAAATCTGAAAATAAAATAAATAAAATTTCTAGATTTTTATTAAATAAACAATAATTCTGATTTAAAGAATATAAATCCTGAAATTATTAAATATGATCAAATAATAATTAAATAGTAATTCAGAATTAATTTATAATTTAAACAACATTTAAAATAAATATTCTGAATTAATAAAATCAATATATCTGATTTTTATGATAATAATTCTGAAATACATAAATAATTCTGATTTATAGATTCTGAAATAAATAAATAGATAAAATCTGATTTTATTAAATTTCAGAAATAAATTCCGAAATAAATAAATAAATAAAGTCTGATTTTATTAAATTTCAGAAATAAATCCTGAAATAAATAAATGAATAAAATCTTATTTTATTAAATTTCAGAAATAAATTCTGAAATAAATAAATAAATAAAATCTGATTTTATTAAATTTCAGAAATAAATTCTGAAATAAATAAATAAACAAAAACTGATTTTTAATAAATCTGATTTTATAAAACTGAAATATTTAAATATAATTCTGAAATATATATATCTGAAAATAAATAATAGAAATAAAATTCTGTAAAATAATTATTTCAGATTTAAATAAATCTGTTTTATATTAATAATAATTATATCAATATATCTGTTTAATAAAAATATTAAATATAATTATATAAATAAATCTGATTTTATAAATAATAATAATAATCATCTGTTTTATTATAATGATAATAATAATAATTGTATTAATAATAATAATAATAATATTAATAATAATAATAATAATATATACAGTAACGAGAATGATCGGAAAAACGAAAACGAGTCGGATACGTTACCGGACGACGACGAAGGTGGTGGCCGGAGATGGTGACGCGACGGTGGTCCGGTGGTGAGGCGGTGCTCCGGTGGTGGTGTAGTTCCGGCAAAGAACGGACGAAGACGAGTCGAAGTCGAACCGGGTTCGGAAGGTGTTTCGGGTTCGTATCGGGTGTCGTGAGTGAAAGGGAACGATGAAGAATGCTAGCCGGGCTTTTATAGGGATCGAGGGTCAGTTATGGGATGTGATCGGTTGCCGGAATTAAACGAAGAAGACGAAGTTGAACAGCAACAGTCGTGGGCGGTTTATTTGTTTGAATTTGGAACGATTCAGTTCCGTGTTAAATAAAATTAGATTTCAAATCTAACACCAGTACAAGGCCAGCCCAGCTGGTTGTGTGCGCGTTTGTTGTGTGGGAGGTCGCGGGTTCGAATCCGGTTGAAGTCCTTTTTATTTGAATTAATTTTATAAGCATTTAATGCGAGTATAAAACGAATTAGGTTACTGGTTTTCTTGGATGTGGCATGCCCGGCCGAGTGGTTAGTGTGTTGCTTGTAAACCGTGAGGTCACGAGTTCTAGTCCCGGCACGCGCATAAAAATCCCATTTTTTTTTTAGAGTTAGTTTTGACTAACTGGGTTAGTCACCAACTAAGTTTTCTAACTCAGTTAGTGCTGCCCTTTAATAAAATTAACCAGGTTAGGCTGATTTAACCTGGTTTTCACTAACGGGGTTAGATTCGCGAACGGATTTGCTTAAAAATCAATAAAAATTTAGAAAATGATTATTTATTTAATTTAAATTGTTATTTTATTCATTTAAAATAATAATAAAATAATATAATAATCAAATTTAACCCAAAATTCAATATTTTCCCCGAATTAGCGTATAAATTCCCAATTTTTGTACGGTTTAGGGTAATCTCTTGGCAACGATGAATTAAAGAGTCGAAATTAAGATGGAATTCCTCTGTTTCAACGTGTTTAACATAGTTTCAACGTGTTTAACATAGTTTCATAGTTTCAATGATTCATAGTATTCAAACACAAAATATGGATAAAATCATGCAATTTCATTATGATTTCAAGTCTCGAGTAAAATTTTGGAATTTGAATCAAGTACAACAAAGGTACAACTTACAAAAGTAGAAAGTATAAGTAGACTTTCCAAAAATGGAAAGTTTGAAAATACGAAATGTTACAGTCTCCCCTACTTTAGGAGATTTCGTCCTCGAAATCTAAGAGGAAGACTGTTGAAAAGATGGCATCCAAGGATTCCACAGAGGGAATAGATGAAACTTGATTGTGAATGGGAGTCATATCAAAGACATGGAATAATAGAGAATAGTGGGAGTATGGAAGTGAACGTTTGACTCTAAGTGGATGCAAGTATAAGAATGGCATAAGTATTGGATATACAAAAGTTGCGTAGTAAGAATGGAGTTTCGTCTTGGATAATCGGACATAATGCGTTTGTAAGTTGTTTAAAGTTTGCATTAGGTCCAAAAAGGTGTGCAAAACACTGAATTTCTCATGGCACGTTTCACGAAAGTTTGGTAACGTGGTGAAAACACTTATATATAGGATGTACCAGCGGTGTATCCACCATGTTTTGACCATGTTACGTCCGTTTCGTTATTCGTGTCATGTTACGTTCCATGTCTTACCATACACAGTAGTACACTCTATGGTTCTCATGCGCTTATTACTATAATCCCGTGTGCACCCGCGATTATACCAATCGTCGCATGATCCGCATAGCTTGTACTAATTTGCGTATGAATCAAGGTATACATAAATTTTGAAAATAAGATTGTGTGCGTATAAAAATGTAACATGTAAGCATGTTCGCGTTCCAAATAGTATAAGACTAACGTAAACGAATCCTTCGGGTTTCGCCCGTGTACATGTGCGAATGTATAAATTTTGAGTAAAAAGCATGAGCATAGTATAAGTTTAAATTTGAACACGCACGTGAGCATAAACATAAAACGCATGCCAGGAGTGTGAGCAGAAGTATAAGCATAACGTGTATTAAAATGAGCATAAATGTGAGCACAATTTGAGCACAAACGAATGACGTGAGTATGGACAAAATTCGTATAAATGAGAGTACAACAAAAGTACGAGTATAACATAAATCGTATAAATGAGAGTATGAACACAAGTACGAGTGTGAATACGAGTATAAATATGAGTATAAACATAAGATGCATGAGTATGGTTGTAAATGTGAAAATTAAGTGTAAAACATGAATGTTTAAGTACGAATGGAATGTATGAGTATATATATATATATATATATGAGTGTAAACGTGATCGTATAAGTACAAGTACAAGTATGTTGTTGCGACTATGAGTATAAATATGAGTACAAGTGTAAGCATACGAACGTATTGTGGGGAGTACGTGTGTAAATATGAGTCAAAGTATAGACACGAAACGTGTCGTGGTAGTTATGAGTATATAAATACGAGGATCATAACAGACGTGAGAATGTGTCTGAATATAAATACAAGTATAAACATAGCGGTATAAACGTATACGCAAATTGCATACGTATGAATGTGTATATGATTATAAGTAAAACGAAGGTGTATGAATATGAATTTAAGTATCACGTAAATGTATAATTGTGAGTGTGTGTATAAACGTAAAACGTATGAGTTTTGAATCGTGAGTATAACATAAATGCGTAAGTGTGAACATAAGTGGAAGCATAAAATGTATAAGTATGGACGTAGGGATTAATGATTTTGTTTATAATATAAAATTAAAATACATGAGTTTATGCGCATAAAAGGTTTAAAGTTTTGAATATGAAAGGAAAAAGAGAACGAGTGACACGCGTGAGATTGTTGTGAGTTATTGACTAAAACGTGTAAAATGATATACATATATAGTTGTCTGTGCAAAACGTGAAGTTAAATTAGATTGAGTTGTCAGGAATGTAGAATCTAGTTTGTGAATTGTAAAGAGAATATAAAGGAAAACATCTTTTGATTATGCGAAAGGATACTTTGTAAAAGAATGGAAGTGCTATTATGGTTTTAAAAAAAAAATTTCATAGCTGAAAATTTGTCGTCCTTATAAAGTTTCCTTGCCCTCGTGTTTTGAATTTAATTAACGTATCAAGCGAGGTTTTGAAAAGTTCTTCGAATTAAAAAGTTTGCATCGTTTTAAGAAGTTTTTTTTTTTTATTACTAACTTCGAAGTTTACAGATTCTAGTGAAAAGGTTTAACCTTAGGAAAAGGGATTTTGGTATATGAACCTGGTGATCGTGAAAGGTGTCCTTAATAAAATGTTTTTGTTGATCTTGAAAAGAGTTTTGATAACTGATCGGATAATATTTGTAATATTCTGTATGAAAAGTTGGTTTGATTCTCAATTGGAAATTTAGAATTCTTTAGTATAGTGATGCGAGATGAGTGCGTTTTAGTAATTACGTGGAATACGAAATTTTGTGGGCAATAGATTTATTAAACTGATTAGGGTGACAGTAGTATTTTGTGAAATTTTTGAAATCGAGGAATACGCGTTTTTGGTAACATTGAAAATTTTTGTGTATGCGAGCGATGTGAAAATAGATTATAGAATAGGAGATACGTCTAAATAAATGAAGCATTTTGAAATACATGATAAATGATTTAGGTATAAACATGATCGTGTTTACGCAATATAATCTATTAAAGAAAGTATTGGTAACGATCACCTAGGTAAGGGAATCACCCCAAATCCGTTGGTGAGGTCGTTGTAAGATGAGAAAAGAAGCGAAGTTAATCGTCAAGGTAAGGAAATCACTCCTATCTCGATGATATGTCTTCACTCGTTGTTACGAATGTGTAATTAAAATTAAGTGAAACTATGCATGCTAATGATGTATAATCGTATGATGTATGCGCAAAAGTGAAATCCTAAAAAAAAAAAATGGTTCAAAATTGACAAGAAAGAGTTTCATCATAAAAGATCGAAGATAATAAAGTGTACATCTGATAAAAAGGAACTTGGATTTTCTGGGAGAGTGAGAGTACTGACGAGATGATGACATCTAGAAATTTAAAACAAGAAATGGATGAGACTTTTAATCATAATGTTTTTGTTTAGGAAAATTGACTTCATGTATGCATCACATAGCACATAGTTTCTCACATGGATCACCAAATAGTTTCACATAGTTTAACATAGTATTACACATAGAATGATGTTTCACATAGAATAATGAAAGCAATATAAATTTAGTTTGTTCACGAAAGAGAGTAGTTATTAATTGTTTTGGATTGCGATAATAACGTGCTTCGTGTTCCCAAATTTGAATTGAAGATAACGCTCAAATATAAATCACATGATAATTGAGATAGCATAAAAAGAGATTTTATCAATAAATATGGAGTGTCACGGAACGTAACATAGACTATTCCAAAGTGAATCGAAGTCCTTTTCGAATTAAGGAAACGTGCTTTGGCCTAATAGACAAACATTCTCATCGAGGAGCGACTAACGATGTTTGTCCTTCCAGTTACTACACGTCCTTAATCGATTGGGTAAATCGAAACTTTGGCGAGATCGAAAATCAAGGAATGGGACTAGTTAACAAGATGCGAGTTTCACCTCTAACTTGATAACATCGTACCCTAACGTGGTTAGTACCCATCCAAAGATGAGGGTCCACTAGATTAGGAAATGGAAAACTCCCATCAAGATTTGGATATCACTCCTAACTTGAGGGTAGATTTCGTGCAAAATCAAAGTATAGCTGAGTGAAAATCATCACCAAGTGTGGGAATCACCCCTATCTAGATGAATCATTTCGATTGTGTTATAAGAGTGTCTTCAAAGCTTCCAAGTGTGTATTGTGTTAGCCTTAGGAAAGGCTTGTATATTAGAAGTCCAAAGGAATAGAGAGAAGCAAAGAAGAAAGCAAAGGATAATGTCTTTAACAGCAAGTAAATGAGAAAGCTCTTAAACTATAGACTAGGTAAAGCAAGGCAATCCTAATTCCCTATAGTTATGGCTCTGATACCAATCTGGTATCAGAGTACTCCTACTATAGACTAGGGAAAAGTATAGGAATTCTACCTAATTCCCTATAGTTATGGCTCTGATACCAATCTGTCACACCCCAACCGATGGCGGAAACATCGAGATGAGACGTACAAACTGTTCAAAGACATCATAACACTAATTGTGACAATAATTAAAGTTTATTTCATTGATAATCATAAGTTTCATACAATATATAGAAAAGTTCAAATACATAACATAGATTTGGAAATTTAAATAGTTGATGGGTTTCTAAGCCATCCTAGTCTTTTCTTGTTTTTCTTGGATCCTCAACCTGCAGTATGCATTTAAAATACAATCAACAAATAATTGCTGGCGAGTATACAGGTTTGATATAGCATAATAGAGTTAATAGTTTATCAAATCTAATCCATGTGAACAACTGATATTCAATTAACTGTCATACTCGTAACGATGAAATCCACATGTCCAAACCATAGTTACGCAATTAACATAGCCTAACCCTCGAAAGGGTGGTAATAGAGTTAATAGATTAAACCTAACAATACCCGTATATACGGGAGGGGCGTTACAACCTACAGCGCTGCCATTGATAGGGGAGGCTTGCAAAGTTAATGAACATATAGCCATAGATGTTAACATCAGCACAACATAGATAATCAATGATCAAGTAGTTTCACAATAGTATGGATAGATTGTGCAATGAAAGTGTTTATCATTGTGTTTTTGATAAGGAAATGCATACTACACCCAAAAGTGTGAAAAGAAAATGGGTCAAGTATACTCACTTAGGTTGCGTTGCGTATATTGGAAAAAGATAATAGAATCAGGGATTTTCCAAGAAGATCGTGCACAAGAGAATTACCCTATTAATTTGAGGATTTGATTAATTATTTGGGAATTTATAGAATAATTTAGATAATAAGACATAAATAATACAAAATTCCTAAAGTGTTGGAACAATAAAATAAATAGGAATTTAAATAGATAAATAATTATTTTAACAATCTAAAATAATTACCACAACATTAGTTAATAATCTTATAAACAAATAACTTATTTATAAAGTTTCTAGTTTATAAAACAAATAAATAAATCTGAAAATAAAATAAATAAAATTTCTAGATTTTTATTAAATAAACAATAATTCTGATTTAAAGAATATAAATCCTGAAATTAATAAATATGATCAAATAATAATTAAATAGTAATTCAGAATTAATTTATAATTTAAACAACATTTAAAATAAATATTCTGAATTAATAAAATCAATATATCTGATTTTTATGATAATAATTCTGAAATACATAAATAATTCTGATTTATAGATTCTGAAATAAATAAATAGATAAAATCTGATTTTATTAAATTTCAGAAATAAATTCCGAAATAAATAAATAAATAAAGTCTGATTTTATTAAATTTCAGAAATAAATCCTGAAATAAATAAATGAATAAAATCTTATTTTATTAAATTTCAGAAATAAATTCTGAAATAAATAAATAAATAAAATCTGATTTTATTAAATTTCAGAAATAAATTCTGAAATAAATAAATAAACAAAAACTGATTTTTAATAAATCTGATTTTATAAAACTGAAATATTTAAATATAATTCTGAAATATATATATCTAAAAATAAATAATAGAAATAAAATTCTGTAAAATAATTATTTCAGATTTAAATAAATCTGTTTTATATTAATAATAATTATATCAATATATCTGTTTAATAAAAATATTAAATATAATTATATAAATAAATCTGATTTTATAAATAATAATAATAATCATCTGTTTTATTATAATGATAATAATAATAATTGTATTAATAATAATAATAATAATATTAATAATAATAATAATATATACAGTAACGAGAATGATCGGAAAAACGAAAACGAGTCGGATACGTTACCGGACGACGACGAAGGTGGTGGCCGGAGATGGTGACGCGACGGTGGTCCGGTGGTGAGGCGGTGCTCCGGTGGTGGTGTAGTTCCGGCAAAGAACGGACGAAGACGAGTCGAAGTCGAACCGGGTTCGGAAGGTGTTTCGGGTTCGTATCGGGTGTCGTGAGTGAAAGGGAACGATGAAGAATGCTAGCCGGGCTTTTATAGGGATCGAGGGTCAGTTATGGGATGTGATCGGTTGCCGGAATTAAACGAAGAAGACGAAGTTGAACAGCAACAGTCGTGGGCGGTTTATTTGTTTGAATTTGGAACGATTCAGTTCCGTGTTAAATAAAATTAGATTTCAAATCTAACACCAGTACAAGGCCAGCCCAGCTGGTTGTGTGCGCGTTTGTTGTGTGGGAGGTCGCGGGTTCGAATCCGGTTGAAGTCCTTTTTATTTGAATTAATTTTATAAGCATTTAATGCGAGTATAAAACGAATTAGGTTACTGGTTTGCTTGGATGTGGCATGCCCGGCCGAGTGGTTAGTGTGTTGCTTGTAAACCGTGAGGTCACGAGTTCTAGTCCCGGCACGCGCATAAAAATCCCATTTTTTTTTGAGAGTTAGTTTTGACTAACTGGGTTAGTCACCAACTAAGTTTTCTAACTCAGTTAGTGCTGCCCTTTAATAAAATTAACCAGGTTAGGCTGATTTAACCTGGTTTTCACTAACGGGGTTAGATTCGCGAACGGATTTGCTTAAAAATCAATAAAAATTTAGAAAATGATTATTTATTTAATTTAAATTGTTATTTTATTCATTTAAAATAATAATAAAATAATATAATAATCAAATTTAACCCAAAATTCAATATTTTCCCCGAATTAGCGTATAAATTCCCAATTTTTGTACGGTTTAGGGTAATCTCTTGGCAACGATGAATTAAAGAGTCGAAATTAAGATGGAATTCCTCTGTTTCAACGTGTTTAACATAGTTTCAACGTGTTTAACATAGTTTCATAGTTTCAATGATTCATAGTATTCAAACACAAAATATGGATAAAATCATGCAATTTCATTATGATTTCAAGTCTCGAGTAAAATTTTGGAATTTGAATCAAGTACAACAAAGGTACAACTTACAAAAGTAGAAAGTATAAGTAGACTTTCCAAAAATGGAAAGTTTGAAAATACGAAATGTTACAACAACAAGTCAATTCAGGAAAGGGTAAGGGTCAGGTACAGGGAAAGAAAGCTCAGAACAAGAATGTTCATGCACCAAAAGTTCAGCAGCCTAAGACTGAACAACCAAAGGTTCAACAACCTAAAGTTGAGCAGTCTAAGGCTACTCAACCTAAGGCTGCACAACCTAAAATTCAACAATCAAGGGTTGAGCAACCTAAGGTTCAACAGCAAAAGGTACAAAACAAAAGAGCTCCTGTTAAGAAAAAAGAATCGAAAGTGAACTTTGTTGGATCCAAGGGTACAGATAAACTTGAAACATTTCAGGATAAATCTAATGTTGATTTTATAAAACAAGTTAGAATTTTAAAACGAAATGATCAGAATAATTACACCCAACACACAAACGGATGTGATTTAGGTCCAAGTACATCTAGTTCACAAAGTTCATTGTCTGGTTCTCCGTCTGGTCATCAACATGTTGCTCCGAGGTTTGTAGAGCGGGGAAGATGCTTTGAATGTGGCACAATTGGGCATATTGTAAGATACTGCCCATATCTGCAAAAGTTGAAGGCAAAAACGAGTGCTCCCCAAGAAACCAATTACCAAAAACGACCTGTTTCCCCGAAACAAGACCCACGTGTCTTGAAAGAAAGGGAAAAGAAGTTAAAACAAAAGAACCAAAAGGTAATTGAGAAGGCCTTAAAATCAGAGGTCAAAGAAGAAAAACCTGTACAAGCAAAATCTACAACGGTAAAACCAGTAAATGCAAAAACAATTAATACAAATATTGGTAAAGGACAAACAGCTTGGAAACAAAAACAGGTAATTCAGTCAGGGGGAGCACCACAGGTTCTTTTTCCTAATCATCAAGTGATTGAAATCACTTTCCTTGATGATCAAGGACGACCCAAGTCCACAAAGGCTTGGGTCCCCCTCTCAAACTGATAAGTTAGTTGCATGTGCAGGCGGCTCCAGGAGGAACTATTAATAGTCATTGGATTGTTGATAGTGGGGCTTCCAGGCACATGACGGGCGACTATCGTCTTCTTTTCGATGTGCGAAGTATAAGAGGATGATATGTTGCGTTTGCTGGAGACAAAGGAGGGTATATCACCGGCGAGGGAATGATCTCAAATGAAATTGTGAGTTTCGACAAAATCAATTATGTGCAACAATTGGATCACAATCTCCTGAGTGTTTCTTAAATCTGCGACAAGAAGTTCACCGTGCATTTTGATGATGCCGGTTGTTATGTGCTGAAGCCAGGATTCAAGATTCCCGCAGAATGGATTCTCTTATCAGCACCAAGAGTTAATGATTTGTATGTCCTTGATATGAGCCAAGCAATAACTCAGTCCAAACAAGTTACTTGCTTTATTTCAAAAGCCACTGAAAAGGAGACGATCTCTTGGCACAGACGGATGGGTCATATTCACCTCAGAAAAATGAATCACCTTGTCAAAAACAATTTGGTGAGAGGTGTCAATGTGAAGAATTTTCAACTTCAAGATGTCTGTGTGCCGTGTCAGAAAGGGAAGCAAATCAAGAAATCACATCCATTGAAAAAGGTTAACACTGTAAACATGCCACTCGAACGTCTGCATATGGACCTTTTCGGCCCAGTCAAACACAAGAGTGTGCACGGGGAGGTTTTCTGCTTGGTAGTTACTGATGACTATTCAAGATTTTCATGGGTTGACTTCATGGTTCACAAGAGTGAGACTCCAGAAATTCTAAAGAATTTGATCACCTTGTTGGAAAATCTTTATAATCTAAAGGTGAGGCGAATTCGAAGCGACAACGGAACCGAGTTCAAAAACAGGGTTATGGATGAATTTTGCACTGCAAAAGGAATCCTTCATGAATACAGCTCTCGGTACATACCACAACAAAATGGAGTCGCTGAAAGAAAGAACAGAACCTTAATTGAGACTGCAAGAACCATGTTGGTTGAGTCTCAGCTTCCAGTTCGATTCTGGACTGAAGCTGTTGCCTCGGCCTGCTACACGTTAAACAGGGTTCTCACAGTGAAAAGACATGGCAAAACGTGCTTCGAACTCCTACACAAGAAGACTCCTGACTTGGAATATCTAGAACCTTTTGGAGCACCATGTACCATGATTGAGCCTGACGGGAAGTTTGGTGCCAAAGCTATCGAAGGTTATTTCCTTGGGTATGCTACTCCTAATCTGCGAGTATGGAACCTGACTACCAAAAGGATTGAAGAATGGGGTGAAGTAAGAGTTCAAAGATATTCTAATCCTCCGAAGCCTTCTGGAGATCCATGGATGTTCGATTATGATGGTCTTTTCGACTCATTTAATCTGCCGACATTTGATGATGACAATGCAATTGCTTAAATGTTGTCTGAGAGCGAGAATGCGACTGGCTCTCAGTTAGCTCGTCCAATCATTGTTGACTCACAAGCATCTTCTTCTGTCAACAATCTCGTTTCAAATGAGGTGTTTAATGATGCTGTCGATTACAATTTGTCATCGGAAGATGAGGAGTATGTTGATGCAAATGATGGTGAAGCACTGCGTCCGGTTCAAGGTACTTCAGAAGCAACGGATCCAGTGTCTGCGCCAATTATCCAAGAAGAAAATGCATCATCTTCTACAACACAACAGCTTCAGAATGATATCGGGAACTTAAATATCAATAACTTGAGGTCAAATGTTGAAGTTCCTCCAGTTTCTGAAACCCGAATTCATAACATTCATCCTCAGCAGAATATTATAGGTGATGTTCTCAGTGGTGTAAGGACAAGGAATCAAATCAGAAATAACGAAAATGCTGGCTTGTATGCTGAGATACGAGAATCGGGACAACAAAATGATTGGTCTTTCGCCTGCTATGTTAGCCAAGAAGAGCCTAGATCTTGGAAGGAGGCATTGAAAGATGATTCCTGGGTGGAAGCCATGCAAGAAGAACTTCAGCAATTCGAGAAGTTGGGCGTATGGAAATTGGTTGATAGGCCCGACAACTACAAGAAGATCGGAACTCGTTGGGTGTTTAAGTGCAAGAAGGACGACCGTGGGATTGTTGTCCGAAACAAAGCAAGGTTAGTTGTTCAAGGCTTCAGTCAGATCGAAGGTATTGACTACAATGAAGTGTATGCACCTGTTGCACGTCTGGAGGCTATTAGAATCTTTCTAGCCTACGCATCCTTCAAGAAATTCAAGGTGTACCAGATGGATGTTAAAAGTGCTTTTCTACACGGAGTAGTCGAAGAGGAAGTATATGTCGAGCAACCACCGGGGTTTGAAGATCCATTACTTCCTGACAGGGTTTTACTACTTAACAAGGCATTATATGGTCTTCATCAAGCACCTCGGGCCTGGTATGAAACACTGTCTACCTACCTGCTGAGCAATGGGTTTAGACGGGGTTTGATCGATTGTACCCTCTTCATCAAAGAAAAAGGTGAAGATCTTCTGTTGGTACAAGTGTATGTCGATGACATTATCTTTGGTTCTACCGACGATAAACTATGCAAGGAATTTGAAAAGGTGATGCAAGATCGATTCGAGATGAGTGCGATGGGTGAAATGACGTTCTTCTTGGGTTTGCAAGTTAATCAGTCCGAATCTGGAATTTTATCCATCAAACCAAGTACGTCGAAGACATCTTGAGCCGGTTCCAGATGTCCGATTCGAAGCCAATTTCTACTCCTCTTCCGCAGAATCAAGGGATTACTCCGGATGAAAAAGGGGATGCTGTGGATTCTTCACTTTATCGTGCTATGATTGGATCCTTAATGTATCTCACCGCATCAAGACCCGACATTATGTATCCAACTTGTCTTCTCGCTAGGTACCAAGCGAATCCGAAGGTCTCTCACTATGCTGCTGTCAAAAGGATTTTTCGTTATCTGAAGGGTTGCCCTGACACCGAGTTATGGTACCCTAAGGATGATAACTTCGATCTCAAGGCTTACAGTGACTCTGATTTCGGCGGCTGCAAGAAAGATGGAAAATCAACTACAGCAGGATGTCAGTTCTTAGGCAATCGCCTAGTCACTTGGCAGTGCAAGAAGCAGACATGTGTGGCTACATCTACATGTGAAGCGGAATACATTGCTGCGTCTAGTTGCTGCTCCCAGGTTCTATGGATCCAACAACAGATGCGGGACTACGGTTTTGAATTCCTAACTACTCCTATTTATGTTGATAATGAAGCTGCTTTACAGATCACTAGAAATCCTGTACAGCACTCAAAAACGAAGCACATCGATATTAAATATCACTTCATACGTGATTGCTTTGAAAAGAGACTTATCGATGTGGTTCACATTCATACCGATCACCAACGTGCCGACCTTTTTACCAAAGCATTTGATAAATCAAGATTCGATTATTTACTTTTGGTAAACGGCATAAAGGTGAAGCAAGAGTAACCGACATCAGGAAATCGTTTTTGTAAATATTTTTCTAAAAACCAAAAATCCAAAAATATGTTTTTACTTTATTTTATTTTTGAATTTTAGGGGGAGAAAAGTTTCAAGAAAAATACAAAAACATTGAAAAACCACGAAAATACAAAAATATGTCTTTAATTTATTTACTTTCTGCATTTAAGGGGGAGAAAATTCAGAAAAACACAAAAACAATAGAAAATCAAAAATGAGTTTCTTGGTAATATAAGAGAAAATGATATTACATCAGAGGTCGGTTGAAACATGTTTCTAGAAATCAAAAGAAAAAGAAAATGATAAGTAGCTCTACTAATGATGTACCGGTAGACTCACGATCATTTTAAAGTATGCAGGAGATATAAACATAACGAACTGAAAACCGCGTGGGAACCGCTCATTGGCATATGGTCTTGGTACCGAAATTTCGTTTGATAGATTGCCGAGGTTCTGAGATATTTGGGGTTTATGCTGTTTATCATCTGGGTATCAGGGTTGTTTCTATAAAAGACAAAGTCTAGTTCTTCCATGATACCATACATACGTGTACATAATTCATACTGCATTCGACCTCAATAAGTGATAAACAATCACATGTCCATACAAAATAAGTGATAAAATATCACATTTATCCGGGAGTCAAGTTCGTCTCTCTGCTGTACGGAAGTACTGACCTGTTCACGGACTTGCTCCTGTGCCCTCATGCATCGAAAATCAAGTTCCTCATCAATAAGTGATTCTATCACATAGGGCTTGTTTTCAACTCAAATAAGTGACTTGTTCACATGTTATATACGTTAAAAACGGATGATAAATGGTATACTCCCCAGTAAGATGAACTCTCGTGCATACCTTGATACGGGAATGTGTCGTGAGTGGATGAACACCGGTCGGTAAGTATAAATCATACCTTAAATGTATCTCATTGTATTATGATTACACTTGATCGCTGAGTTTAAGTGGACAACAATATCGGTAATTGTGGTAGAATACTTATCCGCGTCTGTAAAAGAATTTTAAAAGGAAATGTGTTTTGACAAAAGACCGCAAGCTGATATGATTCTCTTCGCCAGAAACTCGCAAAAATATTGTTGTGTTTGTACATATTTATTTACTGCTTAGTTTTATTGTCTTATTTTAAACAGTTTTGTCGTTTGGTGCATATCAGCACGACATTAGCGGTGATGTCGTTTGATAACATTCAAAGGATATTAAAATTGTTGTCTTTTATTTCATCAAAAATCCAAAAAGATTTTCAATTTAATATTATTTTTGATTAACTGATGTTGGTGCTCGATCTGATACCTGGCAAGCCGAGATACTTCATAAAATTAACCTTTGCAGAACTTCATAACGGATAACTTTTCAAAATGGTCATTTCTGAAAACCTCTAAATTTTTGAAGGGTTTGAATTGGAAATTCCCAAAAATCCAAAGTGTTGGTGGAAATCTGATCCTTCGAGGAAGCAATGGCCCTCGAAAGATCAGATGGTCAATGAAAGTCAATGAAAGTCAATCATCTCAGTCGAAAGATGAATTGGTCAACGAAGGATTTGACCAATTTGATCTTTCGAGCTAATCAGATCTTTTTGAAAGATGGATAAGGACGAAAGATATCCTTCGAGGATCCTCACAAATATCTGGTATCCTTCGATCCAGATCCTTCAAATATCTGGTATCTTTCGAGCCAAATATGGATCCTTCGACCCAAGGATGATCTTTCGAGACACCTTTCATCTTTCGAAAGGTCACTTATCCTTCGAGACGGTTCGACTTTCGAGGTCAGACTATATAAAGGTGTCATCTTCTTCACAACAACATAACAGTTTCAAACTTCATCACTCAAAAACCTCTGATCATCCCGAAACTCTGTCAAAATCAAAACAAAGCTTAGGCTATCTTTTTTATAACAACACTCTTGGTAGGATATCCCTAACACAGTTTACAAACAACATTGTCTTAGGATAATCCTCGTTGATCATGTATTTCTAATTTTTCTTTGTTTTTGAACTTCTGAAAATGATGAATGACATGTGTTGAATGAAATGTGCTAATGTTATAAACATGTTAATGATAAGTTTTTGTTGTTTATAATGTTCATATCAGAGTTTTTGTGACACCCCAAGAAAACTAGTGATCAATATAGCTTACGTTAGTGAGTGCGTACCAAATTTCGGGACGAAATTTCCTTTTAGTTGGGGATACTGTGACAACTCGTAATTCAGACCTACCTTGTGCAACGTATGTGAACGTGTTGTGATTATGGGAAGATTTAATGTAACATGATATTATTTAATGTGATGTGAATGTGTCTTGTGATGTTTGTATACTTATAAATGATCCGATTGCACAACACTACACACAACCACACAAGCCGATTGGGCTTTGCATTGGTAATCGGACAAGGGGCAGCCCAAGTGAGGGTCGGCCCACTCCTCTTGTGCGTACAAACACCCATCTCTAGGGTAGTTTCTCCATTTGTTGTTACAACACTCATTTACACAAAACCCTAGTGCTTATTCTCTCTCTCTCAACACACGACGGCAACACTCTTGGCAAGCGAAGATCTTGTTCACCAATCGGACCACTCTCTTCCCTTGTTTGATTCTAACCGGTTAGTGTTTTGTTATGCTTACTTGACTGAATGATGTTATGATTCCACGTTTTGTCTTAGCCGGTTAGAGTTGATTGTATGAATTGTTTACATGTTGTGTAATATGATCGGATTGAGTGTATGATTGTTAATCTGTTGCTATGTGATGATCTTGTTAGTGATTAGGGTTCTCATTAGTTGTTATTATCAGATGTTGCGCACGGAATCATGATGAAATAATAAGTAATCGGCCGCATGTTCATCGATAGGTTAGTGTTCATGATATGATATGATTAGGGTTATGTGAATTGGTTGTAACAAACCTTGTTTGATCGAAATCTAGTAAGCCTTGAAACTGAAAGTTGTTAATTGATTTCAAAATTGGAAACTGATAAAGAATTGTAACCGGTTGCTTAAATCATGGAAATAACAAAACTAACCGCACAAAGGGGGCCTGATCGCACAAAGCGGTTCCCAGTCGCACAAGCCAGTCCAGTCGCACAAGGTACTAGGTTAGCTTAACTGTTGGGCCGACAGACATATTGGGTTGGGCGGGTCGGATCGCACAACCCACATGACTCGCACAAGTTGAGCTGTTATGCTGTTGGGCCGGACAAGCCCAAAGGCTAGTCGCACAACCCGGTTCACTCGCACAAGGATTATTGGATCGTACATATAACGTTTGTTTAACCGATTGGGCCTCAAGCCCAATCCTGATCGCACAACCTATACGAAGCGCACAAGTCGCTTAGGTCATTTGTTTGGGCCGTGTAAGCCATTGGACTTTTATGTTGATAATTGGGCCGGGCTTGTTGGACCGCACAACATGCTGTGGATCGCACAAGGTTGTGCCGATCGCACAACATGTTGGGCCGGATGTATTGGGCTGAATCAATTATTTGCACAATGCTGAATGGATTGTATGACTGATTATGTGTTGCCATGATTAACGTGATAGCTTGTGTGAAACATACGTGCTTTACCTGAACCAAACCTGACTTATATGATAATCCTCTTAGGACGTGATTGACTACTTTTAATTCAAGTAACTCTTGGTATAATCTGCCGAGCAAACCGAGGTGAGTTCATTGCATTTTCTCAAGCATGCGTCCCGGTGGTTTGGGACAACTGGTAAACATTTGGAAGGGAAACTTGGGGTAAACAACTGAAACATAGAAACAATCATTTACCGGATTGCCTGCAAGGCAATGGGGTAATTAGTTGATAGCGCTATTAGGTTTGGCACCCTCACACCGGGCCGTAAGGACGGGCGTGAACTAATTACTGGGACAACTTGTAACGCGGATATAAGACCTCCTACAGCTTGTCAAGGTTGTTTGATACCTTGACTTTGACCAACGCCTGTAGGGCATTGGGGTCAGGCATTCCCATCATTGACGCTGCATACGGTACAATAATCAAGTTAACAACGACATCTGAATCAAACAACGAGTTGATTAAACTAATATCTGGTAACTTCACACGTAAGCAACACCCTGAACTCACCAGCGTAGTCTGACACACTTGTTTGCATGCTTGTAGGTCGTTAACTTTGGGACATGGACTTGCTATCTGGGCGTGCTGGAGTGGTCATGGATCGAAGCTACTGGATCATTGATAATCGATACATTGGTTTTGAGTTTATTTTGAAACAATTACTAAACGACTTATCATATGCTTCCGCTACATAACTCTTGTAAATTGATATTGTGTTTGACAAATAATCTTGGTTGTTAATGACATGTTTTATTTAAGCATTTACTATTGGTTCAATGTGATTGGTGGCTCAGACTCTGATGTGTAACACGCCTCGCGGGGTTTCCGCAGGTGGTATTTTGGGGGTGTTACAGTTTGGTATCAGAGCCACTGGTTATAGTGAACTAGGTTTTAAAACGTTTTGTAAAACCAGACTATAACCGAACAACTTCGAAAATCGATCATGACACTCAGCACCAGATTGCAAGGTTCGTTTCTCTCTCACTTTATACAGTACTTGCTTAGCAGTCACACACTCACAACGTATATGAACTGAAACATTAAACACCATAGTGACTTGACAGTGTGACACTACCCTTCGACTCATGTGAACCATAGACCTGTGATATCAGCTGTTGTGTTATTTGAACGGGGGAAACTTCGAGCGCAAGCTAAGAGGCTCTGAGATGAACATGCAAATCGCCTTATTATTATGGGTGCACACTTAATAATAACGCGGGGTGCATGCAAGTCCCAGTGAGGCTTATCGAGCGTGAGAAGGGTTCTGCCTTACTATGTGTGAACTTGGTAGTACGTGAATACCAGTATGATACTTGACTCCTGTTCTGTTTCGATTTCTAAATCGGTTTATTCCCCACTATAGAAACATGAGTGGACGAGGACACGGACGTGGCAACATCAACATGACTCAGGCTGAGTTGACTGACCTAATCAATACCCGTGTGGCTGAAGCCCTAGCAGCCTATCAAGCTGGTACGGAATGTACCAAGTACTCTTTACTCTTATACCACGTACACGTCTTTTCATTCCTGTAATGTGTTTCCTCCCGTTATTTAGGTCAACAAGCGCAACCTCAACCTAATCAGCCTGCGTGTACGTTCAAAATGTTTATGGACTGTAAGCCACAGACCTTCACCGGAACTGAAGGGGCTGTGGGACTTCTGAGATGGTTCGAGAAAGCAGAGTCCGTGTTTGCTATCTGTAACTGTCCCGCTGGGGACAGGGTGAAATATGCTGCGGGTACCTTGGCTGATGGTGCCCTAACATGGTGGAACGCCCAAGTGCAGTTGTTGGGCATTGAGGCAGCGAATGCCACAACTTGGGAAGATTTTAAAGAACTGATCAGGGAGGAGTACTGTCCTCGGGACGAGGTCCAGAAGTTGGAAAACGAATACTACGACTTGAAGATGGTTGGATCTGAAGTCGAAGCGTATGTGAAGCGATCATATGAACTGGCCGACATGTGCCCAAACTTGTCCCGGCCTATGTCTCGGAGGATTGAGTTATTCATCAAAGGGTTGCCTCCGCGTGTGAAGAGCTTGGTCACTGCAGCCCACCTCAATGATTTGACACAGATCGTTCGTCTGACTCACAAGATTGTGGATCAAGAGGTGGAAAGCGATTCGTTACCCCCGCGTATTTCGGCCACTAAAGCTGCTACACCCACTGCCACTGCGTCCGCTAATGATAACAAGCGGAAGTGGAGTGATTATGACAAGGCATCCAGTGCTGGCCAGACTCAGAAAAGGCCAGACAACAGCAACCGCAACATCAGCCAGTCGTCTTCTGTCAATCAAGGCCAGGGAAGTGGTCAAAGTCAGGGCTCGTATGCAGGGAAGAAACCACAGTGTAATAAGTGTGGCTACCATCATTTCGGGCCATGTAGTCGCACATGTCGCAGGTGTGGTAAAGTGGGCCATGAGGCCAAGGATTGTAGGGCTTCACAGCCCAAACACCAGCAGCAACAGAACTAGCAGAATCAGAGACAACAGGGACAACCACCACAGCAGAACCAGGGTTTCAGGAAGGGGTGCTTTCAGTGTGGTGATGAGGGCCACTTTAAGCGGGATTGTCCTCAGTTAAACCAGAACGCCAACGACAACAACCGCCCGAATAACAACAATGCTGGAAACAACAACAACAACGGCAACAACGGGGGTAATGGTGCTCGGGGCAGAGTGTTTCAGCTTGGAGCAGGGGATGCCAGGAATGACGGCAACGTTGTAACTGGTACGTTTCCTGTTAATGATCGTATTGCTTCTGTATTATTTGATTCGGGTGCCGATTGGAGTTACGTGTCCCTAGAGTTTAGTCAACGATTAGGGATAACCCCAACACCTTTAGAGGTTAGACAAATAGTGGAACTAGCAGATGGTAAGACGATAGAAGCCTCAAATGTCCTTTTTGGATGCAAACTAGATCTCGTGGGTCAGGTGTTTGACATTGACCTCCTACCCGTTACGCTCGGTAGTTTTGACATAGTGGTAGGCATGGATTAGTTGTCCAAGCACCAAGCAGAAATTCTATGTAAGGAGAAGATTGTGCGTATTCCTCTCCCTGATGGAGAGCCACTGTTAGTTCAAGGACATCGTAGTGGGACGATGGTTGGGATTATCACGGCCATGCGTGCACAACAGTATCTACAAAAGGGGTATCCTGCACTGTTAGCGTTAGTTACCAACGCTCAGTCTGAAGAGAGTAAGATCGAGGATCTACCAGTGGTGCGAGAATTCGCTGATGTGTTCCCAGAGGAGCTACCAGGGTTACCTCCTCACCATCAAGTAGAATTTCAGATTGATCTTGCACCGGGGGCGGCTCCAATTGCTCGAGCTCCTTACCGGTTAGCACCAGGAGAGTTACAAGAACTGTCTAATCAACTGCAGGAGTTGTTGGACAGGGGCTTTATTCGACCTAGTTCGTCGCCTTGGGGAGCCCCAGTTCTGTTCGTGAAGAAGAAAGACGGGTCATTCCGTATGTGTATCGACTATCGAGAACTCAACAAGGTGACCATTAAGAACCGCTATCCGTTACCACGCATCGACGACTTGTTCGACCAGTTGCAAGGGTCAAGCTTCTATTCAAAGATCGACTTAAGGTCGGGTTATCACCAGGTAAGGGTTAGGGAAGAGGATGTTCCCAAGACAGCCTTTCGAACGCGCTACGGACACTATGAGTTTTTGGTCATGCCGTTTGGATTGACCAATGCACCAGCAGTTTTCATGGATCTCATGAACCGCGTATGCAAGCCATATCTCGACGAGTTTGTTATAGTGTTTATTGACGACATCTTAGTCTATTCCAAGAACAAGGAAGATCACGAGCGTCACCTACGTCTCATCTTGGAACTCTTGAGAAGGGAACAGCTGTATGCGAAGTTTTCTAAGTGCGACTTTTGGATTCGGGAAGTGCATTTCCTTGGGCACGTTGTTAACAAGAAAGGGATACAGGTGGACCCTGCGAAGGTGGATGCAGTTAAGAATTGGGCGGCACCAAAGACTCCGTCTGAGGTGCGTCAATTTCTTGGTCTCGCTGGATACTATCGAAGGTTTATTAAAGACTTCTCGAAAATCGCGCAACCTCTCACCTCACTGACACAGAAGAACACGGCATACTCGTGGGGAACGAAGCAGGAAGAGGCCTTCCAGTTGTTAAAGCAGAAACTTTGCAGTGCACCGATCTTGTCATTACCAGAGGGTACCGAAGATTTTGTGGTATATTGTGACGCGTCAATTCAGGGTCTCGGTTGCGTGTTGATGCAACGCGAGAAGGTAATCGCTTATGCTTCTCGTCAGCTGAAGGTGCACGAGAAGAACTACACGACACACGACTTGGAGCTAGGAGCGGTGGTATTTGCGTTGAAGATTTGGAGGCACTATCTGTACGGTACCAAATGCACCATCTACACCGACCATAGGAGTCTCCAGCACATCTTCGACCAGAAAGAGTTGAATATGCGACAACGGCGATGGGTGGAGTTATTGAACGATTATGAATGCGCCATCAAGTATCATCCGGGCAAGGCGAACGTTGTAGCTGACGCCCTCAGCAGAAAGGATAATGCACCTAGGCGTGTACGAGCATTGCAACTCACAATCCAGTCCAACCTTCCTTCCCAGATACGAGACGCTCAGTTAGAAGCGTTAAAACCAGAGAATGTTCGAGCTGAAGCTTTGCGTGGCTCGAGACAACGACTAGAACAAAAGGGAGACGGCGCTTACTACGTAACTGGACGCATTTGGGTCCCACTCTTTGGCAACTTACGAGAACTTGTAATGGAGGAGGCACACAAATCACGCTACTCTGTACATCCTGGATCAGATAAGATGTACCATGACTTGAAAACTACCTACTGGTGGCCCAGCATGAAGGCTCATAAGCAACCTACGTCAGCAAATGTTTGACTTGTGCTAAAGTCAAAGCAGAACATCAAAAGCCCTCAGGTCTACTGCAGCAACCAGAGATACCCACATGGAAGTGGGAGCAGATCGCTATGGATTTCGTGACAGGACTACCAAGAACTCAGGCTGGGAACGACACTATTTGGGTGATTGTTGATCGCCTCATGAAATCAGCACACTTCCTAGCAATCAAGGAAACAGACAAGTTTTCTCAGCTGGCAGCAGTGTATCTTAAGGAAGTGGTTTCTAGGCATGGAGTGCCAACTTCTATCATTTCGGACCGTGATCCGCGTTTCACTTCAGAGTTATGGCAGTCAATGCATAAATCGTTTGGTTCCCAACTCGACATGAGTACCGCTTATCACCCACAGACGGATGGTCAAAGCGAGCGCACCATCCAGACACTTGAAGATATGCTTCGGGCATGCGTACTCGACTTTGGAAAAGGATGGGAAAAGCACCTACCGTTGATAGAATTCTCCTACAACAACAGCTACCATTCAAGTATTAAGGTAGCTCCGTTCGAAGCACTGTACGGACGGAAATGTCGTTCACCCCTCTGTTGGCATGAGGTGGGTGATAGCCAGATCACAGGCCCTGAGTTTGTCCTTGAAGCATCGGAAAGCATTGTGCAGATCAGAAACCGTATGACCGCAGCTCGCGACCGTCAGAAAAGCTACGCTGACAAGCGTAGTAAACCGCTGGAATTCGAAGTTAATGACCGCGTTATGTTAAAGGTTTCACCCTGGAAGGGTGTGGTACGTTTTGGGAAACGCGGCAAACTAAACCCTCGTTATGTAGGACCATTCAAAATTCTAGAATGAATTGGAAAGGTGGCCTACAGGTTGGAATTACCGGCTGGGTTGGGTAATGTCCATGATGTATTTCACGTATCACAGCTAAAGAAGTGTTTGGTTGATGAAACATTGGTAGTACCATTTCAAGAGCTGACGATAGATGACAAATTGCAGTTTGTCGAAGAACCAATTGAGATTATGGATCGGGAAGTTAAAGTTCGCAAACACAGCCGTATACCGATTGTGAGAGTTCGTTGGAACTCAAGACGTGGTCCGGAGTTCACGTGGGAACGCGAGGACCAGATGAAACTTAAGTATCCACATCTGTTCCCCGATGACCAGTCAAAACTTAGCGAACCTACTGTTGATGCAACTGGTGAATTTCGGGACGAAATTCCCATTCAAGTGGGGGATGATGTGACACCCCAAGAAAACTAGTGATCAATATAGCTTACGTTAGTGAGTGCGTACCAAATTTCGGGACGAAATTTCCTTTTAGTTGGGGATACTGTGACAACTCGTAATTCGGACCTACCTTGTGCAACGTATGTGAACGTGTTGTGATTATGGGAAGATTTAATGTAACATGATATTATTTAATGTGATGTGAATGTGTCTTGTGATGTTTGTATACTTATAAATGATCCGATCGCACAACACTACACACAACCACACAAGCCGATTGGGCTTTGCATTGGTAATCGGACAAGGGGCAGCCCAAGTGAGGGCCGGCCCACTCCTCTTGTGCGTACAAACACCCATCTCTAGGGTAGTTTCTCCATTTGTTGTTACAACACTCATTTACACAAAACCCTAGTGCTTATTCTCTCTCTCTCAACACACGACGGCAACACTCTTGGCAAGCGAAGATCTTGTTCACCAATCGGACCACTCTCTTCCCTTGTTTGATTCTAACCGGTTAGTGTTTTGTTATGCTTACTTGACTGAATGATGTTATGATTCCACGTTTTGTCTTAGCCGGTTAGAGTTGATTGTATGAATTGTTTACATGTTGTGTAATATGATCGGATTGAGTGTATGATTGTTAATCTGTTGCTATGTGATGATCTTGTTAGTGATTAGGGTTCTCATTAGTTGTTATTATCAGATGTTGCGCACGGAATCATGATGAAATAATAAGTAATCGGCCGCATGTTCATCGATAGGTTAGTGTTCATGATATGATATGATTAGGGTTATGTGAATTGGTTGTAACAAACCTTGTTTGATCGAAATCTAGTAAGCCTTGAAACTGAAAGTTGTTAATTGATTTCAAAATTGGAAACTGATAAAGAATTGTAACCGGTTGCTTAAATCATGGAAATAACAAAACTAACCGCACAAAGGGGGCCTGATCGCACAAAGCGGTTCCCAGTCGCACAAGCCAGTCCAGTCGCACAAGGTACTAGGTTAGCTTAACTGTTGGGCCGACAGACATATTGGGTTGGGCGGGTCGGATCGCACAACCCACATGACTCGCACAAGTTGAGCTGTTATGCTGTTGGGCCGGACAAGCCCAAAGGCTAGTCGCACAACCCGGTTCACTCGCACAAGGATTATTGGATCGTACATATAACGTTTGTTTAACCGATTGGGCCTCAAGCCCAATCCTGATCGCACAACCTATACGAAGCGCACAAGTCGCTTAGGTCATTTGTTTGGGCCGTGTAAGCCATTGGACTTTTATGTTGATAATTGGGACGGGCTTGTTGGACCGCACAACATGCTGTGGATCGCACAAGGTTGTGCCGATCGCACAACATGTTGGGCCGGATGTATTGGGCTGAATCAATTATTTGCACAATGCTGAATGGATTGTATGACTGATTATGTGTTGCCATGATTAACGTGATAGCTTGTGTGAAACATACGTGCTTTACCTGAACCAAACCTGACTTATATGATAATCCTCTTAGGACGTGATTGACTACTTTTAATTCAAGTAACTCTTGGTATAATCTACCGAGCAAACCGAGGTGAGTTCATTGCATTTTCTCAAGCATGCGTCCCGGTGGTTTGGGACAACTGGTAAACATTTGGAAGGGAAACTTGGGGTAAACAACTGAAACATAGAAACAATCATTTACCGGATTGCCTGCAAGGCAATGGGGTAATTAGTTGATAGCGCTATTAGGTTTGGCACCCTCACACCAGGCCGTAAGGACGGGCGTGAACTAATTACTGGGACAACTTGTAACGCGGATATAAGACCTCCTACAGCTTGTCAAGGTTGTTTGATACCTTGACTTTGACCAATGCCTGTAGGGCATTGGGGTCAGGCATTCCCATCATTGACGCTGCATACGGTACAATAATCAAGTTAACAACGACATCTGAATCAAACAACGAGTTGATTAAACTAATATCTGGTAACTTCACACGTAAGCAACACCCTGAACTCACCAGCGTAGTCTGACACACTTGTTTGCATGCTTGTAGGTCGTTAACTTTGGGACATGGACTTGTTATTTGGGCGTGCTGGAGTGGTCATGGATCGAAGCTACTGGATCATTGATAATCGATACATTGGTTTTGAGTTTATTTTGAAACAATTACTAAACGACTTATCATATGCTTCCGCTACATAACTCTTGTAAATTGATATTGTGTTTGACAAATAATCTTGGTTGTTAATGACATGTTTTATTTAAGCATTTACTATTGGTTCAATGTGATTGGTGGCTCAGACTCTGATGTGTAACACGCCTCGCGGGGTTTCCGCAGGTGGTATTTTGGGGGTGTTACAGTTTTGGTTTGAATCATGGTGTCTAGGGTTTTGGGTTGGGTAAACAGAGCATGTTTGGGTTTTGGGTTGTGGTTATTATCCGGGTCGGTCTAAAATGTTGTTTGTTTTAGATGGTTTTTGATGTTGTTGTTGTCAGGTATAAAACATACATGAATCCCATTTAAAACTATCACCGGAAATAACTTAAAAACCCCACCGGAAAATATTCCGATGATCTGTGTTGCCGGAAAACAACACGAAAGATGATGACTCATAACCCCGAAAGATGGATTACATATTATCATTCGATGTGAGACTCGAAGGATACAGGGCTTTTCGAAGGATTCATCCTTCGATTGATCAAACCTTTCGAATGATCAAGATATCTTTCAAATTCATGATTCTTTCGAAAGCTGATCCTTCGATAAAGCACTTCATCCTTCGAGGAAAACAACATCTTTCGATCAGTCAGTCATCCTTCGAGCCATGTTTCAATCTTTCGATGGCTAAATGACATCTTTTGAGGGTTCAACACTTAGAAATTTTTCAAGAAATTGAAAATTTTCTAAGTGTGAAATCCTTGTTGACTGTTTGACTATTTCTCATTACGTGTCAATGTTTTGATGTACAGAAATGGCACCAAAAGTGAGGAAAGAACGGACAAAGCCAACAAAGAAAGAAAAATCTGAGGTTGAATCTATGTCTGAACCTAGACATAACATGGCTGCTTATTTACAACCGGAAGGCAAGATCAGTCCGGAATTCACTGGAATAATGGAGTATCTTCATCGCGCTCGTATCAACTATGCAATCACTACACAGCACACTGCTTATCAGTCTCATATAAAGGAGTTCTGGAATTCGGCTGTGGTTGAAACAGTGGAGAATAAGGAAGTGATAAATGGATCAGTTGCTGGGAGACCCGTGGTAATTATAGAAAACACCATCAGAGCACGTTTGCAGCTTGGAGATCAACCAGAAGATTCTACTTCTATTGATTTACAATGTCAGCGGGGCTTACTGATGAGGCTACGGTACAGCGACAACGTTCTTGCAAATCAGATCAACAAAAAGTTTATGCCGCTTCGATACAAGTTCTTGTTGCATATTCTCATTCACTGCCTGAGCAACAAACGTTCTGGATATGATATGTCACCGATTGATTTAACGGGATTGTTTGCGGCTTTGATTCTGAACAAGCCGTTCAACATATCACGTTATATTTTCGACAATCTGAAGGAAAATGCTCGAAGGCCACTCCCGTCAGCAACTCAGCGAACATCAACCAAGTTCTGGCTATATCCTAGATTTCTGCAGATGATGATTGATGATCAGATTCCTGATCTTCCTAAAGCTGAAGCAGATGTTCTACCTGTCAATCCGATGAATGAGCGTACACTGCTGATATTCAAGTCCATGTCCAACTATAAGGAATCGGATCCAATCAGAAAGCTCATTGGTCATCTCGATGCTCCGAATTACGAGGCACCGCAGAACAACAAATGGCGTCGAGACGCGAGTGATTCTGATAATGAAGAGCCAAGGTTAATCGCTTTGGCTAACACGCAGCTCGGGGCTAAGCATGGAATCAAAGCATCAAGCAAGAGATCTGCTGGCAGTTCTAGTGCTGCAGCACATGTTGAAGTTGATGTTAATGTTGCTGCTGAAGAAGTTCAGGGAGTGTTTGTTGATCCTGATGCTCATGTTAGTGCAGGTGGTGATGGTGGTACTATAGTTGGTGAGACAGGCGGTAGTGAAGGTGGAGCCGGTGGTCCTGCTAGTCAGTCAGGTAATGTTGCGACTGACAAAGGCAAAGGAAAGGCGGACGAGCCGAGGAAGTTGATAGATGAAAGCAGTTCATCTTCTGAAGATGAAGGAGGTTCTGGTGACGATGGTTCGTCTTCTGAGGATGATAATCCTCCTCCTCCAGGGATGCGAAAGGTCTATGATAATCGCGGGAATCTCCGTTTTGAACGAATAGAGAAGACGGTTAGAACTGGAGAATCTGACAAAGATGAGGATTATATCCCTGCTGCTCCGGGTTTTATTAGAAAGAGGAAAGCAAAAAGACAGGGTACTCGTGCGTCAAAGAAAACGGCTGGTGATTCCTCTATTCCTGTTTCTATTCAGCTTTCAACTGCTCCAGAGCAACAGCTGCCTCCTGTTAGTGATCAACTGACTGCATCAGAGACGCTGGACCTGATGTCTTCTCCTCAGAGGTCTTCTGGGACGCGCACGGTGTCTGTTGATCAACAGCCGCCTGCAACTCCCACCTCAGGTACACATGTCCGACCTCCTCTTGTTATTTCTGGTCCCACAGGTGCTTCTGGTCAGGCTGGTCAGTCTGGCTCCTCAGGACCTGAGCCTTCGCGACCGACTCTGGTAGAGACTTTGTCTGTTTTATCTGAAGCTGAAAAGATTCAATTCCTGATTGAACAAGTCAGTGAATTGGGTTCTATAGTCGGTCGGCATACAAGAACAATTGAAGAGTATCGTGTGCAGCGATCACAGGATGTGGTGGCACACAACACGCTGTGTTCAATTGTTAATGCTCAGAACCTCAAGATTAAGGAACAGGCTCTGGAAATTGAAAGGTTGAAGGAAGCGAACAGGGCACGTGACAGGGAGGTCGAAATAATGAAAGGGCATAGTACTGTGTTAGAGAATGAGGCGAAAGCGTTAAGGCAGAAACATAAAGAACTGGCAGATCGGTATAATAGTCGTGATGATAAACTAATAGAAGCCTTCAGGCCTGTGCACGCAAACTTCAAGAAGATTAATTCCAAAGTAGGTACGCTGTGGAATGAAAGATGCAATGCATTAGGCATCGTTCCCTCAAGGCGTGAGGATGACAAGGATGATGATGCAGCAAATCCAGATCAACCAGCTGCCTCAGGCTCCGGTGCAACTGCATCCGGTGCTGCAGGTGGGTCTGGTACATCTCACGATGCTCCTTCTGCTCCTTCAACAGCTACCACTGGCCCATCTGAGCAGACAGAAACGCTAGAAACTTCTACAGGGCATGAGCATGTTAGTCTGGAACCAGAAACGTTTGCAGATCTCCCTGAATCCTCAGGTGTTCTTCAGTATCATCCAGTCACGGGTGAACTGTTAGAAGAGGGAGAACATGTTACTGAAATGTCTGATGAACAGGTACTGGCTCTGACAGAATTGGATGAAGTTGATGTGAGCATGATTGATGCTACTCCGTTGGTTCAGGACCAAACCGATTTCTCTACAATTGATGAAATCTTCATCGGTTCGGATCCTGAACGTCCTGTCTATGTTGGGCAAGATAATGCGAAGGTTAATGCTCTTGATGATGAGTATGTGGCAGAAAAGACAGCAGAATTTGCCAATCTTTCTTCAGATTCTCCGACAGCTCAAGAAAATCGTGAGAAGACTGTGAATGAATGGCGAGCGGATTTCCTAGCTAGGAATCCTCCTCCGCTCGCTCCGTTGGATCAGGTTAATTACATGAGTCTGGAAAAGAATCAGGCTCGGGGTCGTATCATTAGTTGGATGTTCGTTAAGGAACTTCACTGCATGGTCGTGAAACGAGAAAGTGGTCTTCAGTATTTTAGGACTCTTCTAAGCATTCTGTCACTTCCGTACTATGATGTTGCAGTTTTAGCTCAACTAGATGTTATCAATCGAGTCGAAGACAAGATGGTGGATCTGTTTGCAAAGAAGATCAGGTTGGAAAGAAGAAGGGGTTGGAAGGATCCGTTATACAAGCCGCAGTTTCCTCGATACGAGCAGATCAGATTTACACTTGATCCAGAAACAAACACTGCTCGATATCGTTTGGTTTATGATCCTCCAAAAGTGATGAAGAAGATACCTTTGTTGAAAATGAAGACAGACTTTCTGGGAAACTTTCGTTGCTGGGTCTATGATGCGGATACTGGAGAAGCCATGATCTTATTCCGAGATAGTCAAGAGAACTTTCGAATAATAGATCCGATGTGGATTACTAACATGTCCAGGTCGGATATTATTATTCTTAAGGATCACGAGATCAACTACTTAGTTCGGGATTGGGAACAAGCAATGAAGTTTCAGAAGATGGCCTTGTACTGCTTCAATTTACTGGTTAATGCGGGAAGTGCATGGTCATCGCATCATTTGACAGTTGAAAGGACGTCCGAGACTTAAAGGCACGAAGATCGAGACAAAGCTACAGCCAAGGGGGAGTTTGTTGGTGCACTTGTGTCTGTACTTTGTCTGTATTTTGTAATGTTATAAAACGATGTCTTTTGTCTGTCGTGTTTACGTCTTATGTTGATTTGTTTATGTGTTTGAATGTAAGTTTGACCAAGTCAACCATCCTCCTGGTTTGACTTGGCCAAACAGTCAACACTAAGGTTGTAAGGTTGTTTGCTTCGAAGGATGTCATCGAAGGATGGTTTATATCCTTCGATGACCTCGAAAGACAACCTTCGATGGATACAGATGGACCTCGAAGGATATATCATCCTTCGAGGTATGTATGGATCCTTCGGTAGATTTCTGGTCGATAGATGATCCTTCGACCAGACTATCTTATCCTTCGAGCATGCAATCTGTTATGGGTATATATATACCATGTATGGTTTCACTTCACAGTTAGACATCCGAAAGTCCTTTGAGAGTTGTATGTGAGTAAACCAAGTCTTGTAGAGAGCATTTTCAGTTTGGTCAAGGGCTGTAACCGTGTCCACTGAAATACAAGAGAAAACTTTGATATCTTGCGTGTCTACTCTTTCTCTTTGTTGCTTGTGCTTTCATCTAAACTATCAGTTTGCATTCTAGCTTGGATTCCGCACTTGCTAGAGTGTTAAACATAACAAGGATAAGGTTTAACCTCAACCTCCGAGGGACCTACATGGACCGATTAACAAAATCTGCGCACTTCTTACCCATCAGAGAGAAAGATAACACGAGCAAATTGGCCGAAATATACATGAGAGAAATCGTTGCACGTCATGGAGTGCCTCTCTCGATCATCTCTGATAGAGACGGAAGGTTTGTGTCAAGGATTTGGCAGTCCTTTCAAGAAGCATTCGGATCTCAGTTGAATCTGAGCAATGCGTTTCACCCACAGACCGATGGACAGAGCGAACGGACGATACAAACATTGGAAGATATGCTGAGAGCATGTGTTATGGATCTGGGTGGTAGCTGGGATAAACATTTACCATTGGTCGAATTTTCGTACAACAATAGCTACCACACCAGTATTGGAGCCGCGCCATTTGAAGCTCTATATGGACGCAAGTGCAGATCACCGCTTTGTTGGTCTGATGCAGGTGATAGACAATTGGTTGGTCCTGATGTGGTCCAGGAAACCACAGATAAGATTGCACAGATCCGAGATCGCATCAAGGCAGCTCGCGATCGACAAAAATGCTATGCGGACCGAAGAAGGAAACCTCTAGAGTTTGAGGTAGGTGACATGGTATTGTTGAAAGTATCACCCTGGAAGGGTGTGGCACGCTTCGGGAAGCGTGGAAAGTTGAACCCGCGATATATTGGTATTCAAGATTCTAGAGAGAATTGGGTTAGTGGCATACAAATTGGACTTACCTGCCGAGCTGAACGGTGTCCACGATACATTTCATGTATCAAATCTGAAAAAGAGTCCAACACAAGATACTGTTGTCATTCCCACAGACAAGATTCATATTGACGACACGCTCCATTTTGTTGAAGAACCCGTTGAGGTTACGGATTGGAAGGTGAACAAAACCCGTCGGAGCAGTGTGAAACTCGTCAAAGTACGTTGGAATGCAAGACATGGTCCATTATATACTTGGGAGCGTGAGGACCGAATGAAAGAGAAATACCCCCACTTATTTCCCAAGACCCCTGCAACTAGAAGCAGAACCTAAAATTTCGGGACGAAATTTTCTTAACGGGGGGAGAATGTGACAACCCTCACCAAATCATGTATCCGTACGAATTAATTAATATTTAATTAATGCTTAATTACTGTGCTTGCTTACAGTTGTGAATAAACTGCTTCTTGATTTCTGATACATACATATACTGATATACATGCATCATACTTTATTACTGTCACTCCATTTATTACACACAAAACTATAGTGACAAATTTGATCCACAAAAGCACAATACAACAATGAACGGATAATCCAGTAAACATGCTGACATAGCCAGCACTAGACAGACACTGTCTCTAAGGCCAGTATGAGCCGGGAATAGATTACTACACTAGTAGGGAGTGTAGGGAGGTGAGGATTGTAAAACTGCGTCACTAGGTGATAGTTATAGTGACCGGATGTGCCTAAAACATGCTCTGACTACAAAATCCTGCACTTTATTACAAAATTCAGCATTTAAGTTAACTAGTAAAGTGCAAAAACATGGGAAAATAATACTAGACACTTTCCAAAGTGTCAGGAATTCATTGTGTCACTAAAAATAATATAAAAGACACCTTAAAGCTTTGTTTGACACTTTAACGGATCAATATCCAACCGAACAACCGGACTTTACCCGGAACATAAAAATATTATCAATGACATTGTTTTTCCTCTTCTGAGCTAGTTAGGGTCCCCGAACACCCTAACACCCGTCATATTACATAACACACTAGTAACTAACTTGAATTTCTAACTAACATAACTAGTTACTAACTATACATTTGAAATCCAACTATATACCCCCCCCCCTAACCGAACGGTCCCCCAAGGGGACACACCCCACCCAATTTTGATTATTTTAATCATACTTGTCTTATATCTACTAAACATATTATATGTTGGGTAATGGAGAATGATGGATTATAAATTTACATGAAAGGTTATCATTCTCATTCACATAAACACTTCACCAAAAACATCTCTCTATTTCCCTCTCCTAGTGTTCGGCCGAGAACACTATCACCACCACCACCATCATCAAGTTTGATTCTTGCAATTCCACTTACATCCCAAGGTGCAAGAGACCATACGAGGAGACCCGGTGCCTTCGGAATCTCAAGAACCTCACTACGTTGCTTTTATCCACCTTGTTTTCTCTTTGATTCTTCCCTAGCCTTGAGCTAGTAGTAAGTGCTTCCAAACACTTCCTTGTTCATATTTAAAGTGGTTAATAAGAGATTTAACGGATTAAAATCAAGAACACTAAAGATCAAAGCTAAAAGACTTGAAAGAAAGATGAATATGTTGGTTAAAGAGAAAATAATGGTGTAAATCTTGTAAATCTTGTTTAGAAATGATTATTTTATGTTGTTAGTGGGTAGTAGTGGAACGGATCGTTATCTAACCACGCTAGATCATGTTCATGGAACATGAACTAGCAATATGTAAAGTGTAAAAGATACAAGATGATGAACCTTTCCACACATAAACATGAACTTGTGTAAAAATGATTTTTCTTGTAAAATAGAGTTTTAAACTAGTAGATCTAAAGATCTACAAGTGGTATTTTCGAAGAACCAAGTGTAAGATGCAAATCATGTTTAAAAGCCGGATCTTACACAACTAAAAGCATTTTTGCAAACAAACAAGTGTGTAAACACTTGTGTGACAAGAAGGTTCAACAAAGAAATATTTTCGTAATTCTTGGACTAGAAGTTGTAAAGTTACATACTCTTTAAAAATAAAGTTTTCAAGAAACTGATTTTATTTTTAAAGATAGAAAGATCTACTAAAAATGTTGGAAGGTTATTACATAATTTTACACGACTTACAAGTTCATGTGTTTGCGATTTATACCTATTTTTGGCAAGTTGGATGTTTGAATATTGTATATTGGTGATTGAAAAGTTGTTGATTGAATTTTGAAAAGAAAATGATACGCTTGTAAGCGTGGCCACCTCCAGTTACAGAGGAAACTCTGGCGAAATTTTTCCAGAAAATAACACTTAGAAATATTTTGTGACAAGTGTTATGAATATATTTTTAACTTGTTTTTCCAAATAAAATTCGCCATGATTTATATTACGAAATTACCAAGTGTCGGAGGTGGATTTTCGTAAATAAAACTCGTTAAATATGTATTTAGAATATATATTTTTCATAGTAACACTTGTGTGAATTTATGATTATTTGGTGAACTACATATATATTATTTTTAGAGTAAAAATAATATAAATTGAAAAATATCATGAAGTTACGACTTCCAAAATAATACCAACGCCTTCACAAATAAATATTTAAGTTACACCGGTATTGTTATTACCACACGAACGTTAAAATGTAACTTATGTATTTTCAGAAAATACTCTTAAATGCGTATTTTGATAAAAGCATTATTTTGGAAATTGTATGGAATGAAATATAATATTTTTGGGAAAAATATGTATATTTTGGAGATAGGATGTTTTAGACAAATGAATTAAAATATATTTTATTAAGTGAGACTTAATAATATATTTTTGGAATTATAGAAACGCACATGTATTAAAACCCCTGAAGGGGTAAGGTCCCAAAAACCCCATAAAAAGCGCTAAGGACCATACCAAAACCTTACTGATCAACCTCGTACCCTGCGCAGCCGCGCACTGGTTTCACAAAAGAGATTTAAAGAAACAGTCAAACTATCAAACACTTGCGCGCCCAAAGGAAATCATGAACCTTTGCGCTTCCTCCCATAAACAAAGGATAAAAATCCTAAGATGAATACTCCCGCCTTTATATCCAGACTTGGATATTATTTACCCAGACTTGGGATTTATTTATTCACCTGTCTCCACACGATAAGGTGCCACACCAGATTACAGCAGTAATCTTCTAGAAGAAATACAATCGTGCACCACCAAGACAGTTACAACCGTCTGGACACGTGTCACCATCTCATGCATCCCTGAATTCACAACGGGAGCATGCAATTGGAGAGTAATCTCCACTTAATCACTTTACACGTGGCAAATTCCTAGCCTTCGATCTAAGTCACGATCCGTGTGCTCTCACACCGGATCAAGAAGCTTGACGGAAGGGAGTGTAACCGCTTACGGGGTTAGCATCTTCCGTCAACTTTTCACTAACGGGTTTTCCCGCCTAAAATGACTCCCGGCTATAAATATGAGAAAGAACCCAGGTATGAATCCAAGTTACACACACTCACAAATACATCTTCTTCTTCATTAACAATACTGATTCTCACACCGGAGTCGGGTCAAGGAGAGAACCCCCTTTCTCCCCTTGGCGAGGCTAACGGTGCTCTTTTTTGCAGAGTTATCGGAGAAGAAGATCAATCGGATCTGAATCAATCGAGTGGAAACCAACCTTTTTATGCGAATTCAAACCCCCTAGATATCTCGGTTCCGACCATTTATCTAGTGTTTCTTCATTGGCGCCCACCGATTCCTCTGTTTTTTTCTGTTTTCATCTCGTTCCGATTCAGTTCTTTTCATCCTCTGTTATGGCAGAAAATTCATCATCTCATCGACAAACCGGTCTTCGACCGAACGTCGAGAACAATGTTCAAATAGAAGGAATTCCAGAGGATGCCTCGGATGACAACAAAGTTCAATCCAACCGAGCAAACGATCCTCCAGAAATGTTACCAGTAAACCCTGCTCAATCAATTTTGCCACCAGGAGAAACTCCAATATCCTGGTACGTCAGGTCTCAAGGGGCACTAAACGCAGTATACACACAGCTGTGTGCTTAGACTGCTCCCTTAACTCAGTCACGAAGACCAGGATCTCGGGCAAACGCTTCTCAACGGGAAATTCAACTTACGGGGGTACAGAAGTTTACGCCAGATCCACATCACAACATGAATACCCTCAGACAGGAAGCCATCAGAGAGAAAGTCATGGTAGATCACATCCTCACCGGAGACGATCGGTCCATGACAGGTTAGGTTCCCAACGAGACGTCCACACTGTCGAGTCTGATCCAACATATCGTTTAAGTACACATACCAGTGTGTTCAATCGATTGCAGCCAAATTATAATAAATGCAGGCCTCGAGCGGTTTATAACCCTGAGGCAGAACACAACTATGATTTGATTTACCGCCCTGCGAAAGCAGCGGAAAATTCAAAGTTCATCATGGAAATAGCTTTGGCTCCACTTGAGAAAGCCAAATTACCATCCAATGTGGGAAAATTTAATGGGCTGACAGATCCCGATGATCACCTAAGAGTATTTACCAGCGCAGGTCTGGTTGGGGGTTGGACCCTCCCACTATGGTGTCATCTGTTCGTTCAGACCCTGACCGGACCAGCGCGAATTTGGTTTGATAACCTACCAATCGAACAGATCGAATCCTGGAAGGATCTGCGTGAAAAGTTTTTGACACACTTTAGCCAGCAACGGCATTCCATTCGCGATACATCTTACGTCATGAACATTTGGTGTCGCGATGACGAGAGTTTGGAGGATTTCATCACCAGATACAATAAAGAAGTATTGGAGATTGGCGGAGTTCATGAGCAACTAATCCGCGCACAATTCAAGTATGCGGTTAGATGTGACGACATGATTAAGGTCTTATCTGGAACAGAAGGCCTTCCAAAAAGCTGGGAGAAGATAATGGCGGCAGCCAAGGTTTACGCACAAACTGAGAAGAATCTTACTACAAATAGGCCACCGCCACCACACAACAGGCCTGTGGACTTAAGCTCAACCAGCGAAAGAAGGTCAAAGAAATCATGGCGTGAGTCTGGACCAGGAAGTCGTCGTTCGTTTGAAGATGCCCGCACAACAATCAACAAACTCACCGCGCAAAGGGAGAACAAACATGAAAATAGGGAGAGACAATGGACTCCCCTAACAAAAACCCCGGCGGAAGTCTTAAGTACTGAAGACTATCAATTCAAACCCCCAATCCCAATGAAAAGCAAGCGTGGACAAGACCCGGCACAATACTGCGAATATCACAAAGATAACGGGCATACCACTAACAACTGCATCTCTCTACGCACAGAAATAGAGAAAGCCCTCAAGAGCGGCGAACTCACACATTTACTCTAAAATGTGCGCAAAGAGATTAAGCAGATAACCCGGGGTGAAGAAGGCCCAAGCAAATGGGCGAAAACCTAAAAACCAACTCTATAAGTTTCCTGCGGAAAGACATGATTCATCAAGCAAAGCGGAAATGTTAGAGAGTAAGTTAAGTTTCACATAATTATTTTAAGCAAAACTTTGTAAAAGCCTCTGTGCTCTATCCTTAAATAAAATTGCAAAGTTTCTATTATTTCTATGTTTACAAAGTGCATGCAATTTCTTTTAGTAAGCGCAAAAAACATTATGGTAGTTCTAAAAATAAGCTTCATGAACGGTCGGTGATAACATCACAAACGGCCACAAGTTCAAACATCAGCTTTAATACCAACATCATTCGCCTTACTCGACGAAAGCAATCGTACTCATGCAAGATATTGTAAACAAACAAATAGAAACGTCATCCTATTCTTAGCGTACAGATACGCCCTAAACAAAAAAAAATAAAACTTTCAAACACGGCAGTGTTTAAGTTACTTGCGCAGCAGCGTACCAGCAGAAATAGGGATTTACATCACAAATATTACAAGAAAATTGTTCAAAACATTTTTCAACCTATGACAAATCTTCACCCTCATCCGGAAAGATTTCCCTTAGTTGCGCTACGTGATCATCAGACTGCAGCGCAACATTTATCAAATCCATAACCAGCAGTTGCAAGTTGTTGAACTCTGTCTTCAAGGCAGCAAGCGTGGCACCAGTATCCACGCCAAAGGTTGCAGACTTACTGTTGTCCTAGTCAACCTTTAAAGCACTGTTCACATGATGGGAACATTCAGCATATCCTTGCGCATACCCATCTCTCCGCGCAGCAACCACTAAACGAGCAACGGTTTTATCTAACTCTTCAGAGTTCAACACTGACTCAGCAACCTATAAAGAGAGAGAAAAGATGAATGAACAAAAAGCGCGTTAACAAGTTTTACAACAAAAAGGAGAAAAGTAACTTACACAGGCAATACCGCGATCTTTTAACCAAGCCATATCGTCCTTCAAAGGTTCAAGCTCGCTTTCCGCCGTAACCCGCGCCATTTCTGAATTCTCCAACTTCTCTTTAGCTTCAGATAAGCGGCGGGAGGTTTCAGTTTTCTCGGAATGCGCAAGCTCCAGATCCTTTCTAAGTTGTTCCTGATCAGCAACCAAAACAGTAAGTTCTTCTAACTCTTTATCTCTAAGGGCAAGAGTGGCTAAAGCTTGTACCTCTCGTTGCTCACTGCGCTCCCTATGGGAACGCGCCTCCTTTAGCGCAGCTTCTACATCAGCTTTCTCCTTCTTCAACTTGTCTACCTCCGCATCTTGATCCTTCAATTTTCCAACCTCAGCTTTAAGGTTGTTAATGATGTCACGAAGGTTTGATTTCTCAGCATTATCTTTTTCACAAATTCTTCTCCAGTTTTTGCGTTCCTCAGAAAGGAGAGCAGCTTCACCTTCTGCTTTTCTCTTCCAACCAGCTACAGACCATTCCTCAGTCTTGCGCTCAGCTTCAAACTTGGCCTGATCAGCTTCCAATTTAGCCTTCAGCTGAGCCAAGCGTTTCTCATCTTTGGCGAATTTCTTTTGAGACGCCATAAAAGATTCATGGTCCTTATGCATACTATACCACTCACGCACTATGCGATGAGTGGTAGACACGTGAGAAGCAGTCTCTTCAAAATAAGATTGGTAGGTTTGTTTATAAGAACGGCCTTCTTGAAACTTGACTTCTCCAGGCGGAAGTATCCCCTGCATCCAGTCCTGGCATGCGTGCCAATTCGAAAAGGTGTCACCTTTCTTTAAATTCCAAACAGGGGTGTGAGGATCAGAGGCATCTTTCTCCACATAAGTCTGGTAGTAACAATCTCCTAGAGTTTCTTCCGGACGAATTGGAGACTGTTTACCAACATCAGCGGATGAGCTTTGCCCCTCAACCGTCACCTTCTCAACACGCTCAGGCATAACATCAGAAAGGTTAGGGGAAGAAGTTGAAATTTTTTCAGCAGACGTTTCTTTCCCCGGATCTTCAGTAACAGTTTCAGGGGTATGTGGCCTACCAGCATCATCCGCCACACCTGGATCAACAACTTTTTCAGCCTCTTTAGCAGCATCAACAGGCTCCCTAGCCTCAACAATATTCTCCGCGCCATCATCAGCAACCCTGTAGGCTCTAACTGGTCAGCCCCAGGAGAACGCGGAGGGGTGGATGGAAGCTCTTCATTTACCACAGATTGCAGTTCTGTGGGAACAGGGGAAACAGGAACCTCTGAAAAAACAACAAAAAGCTTTAAAAGATTTAACGCGCATAAAGGAAACATGAAAGGACAACACTTACCAACAGATTCTGAAAAAAAAAAAAGTCAAGATTCCCTTTTCTGGTAATTTTCTTCCTCTGAATTTTCTTAGGAGGTTGACCCTCCGTATCAGTATCAGCTTGTTTCCTTTTACCAGCTTTCCTGTGTACCAAGTGTTCGGGACTAGAATCCAAATCGATAGGATCACTTGGGTTGGATGGGGGAATGTCAGCAGAATCCCTCGGCTCAGGTTTCGGCTCTCGTACAGATACTGCAGGGGTAAGACCCTCCAAAGAATCAGAAACCACCACATAATCACACCTGGAGTCAGAGGAACGGTGCATATCTTTCTTCTCTCCAACATTTTTTGTCTTCGAAACATGAGCTTTATCAGCGCCACCTTTCTTCGGCGCAGAAATAGAAGATACCGCGCGTTTCTTCCTTTCAGGGCCTATGCCCAAATTCAACAACTCACCTACAAAGGCGCACACAAAAATTCACCCACAAAGCGCAAAAAGGAAAACAAAAACAGATATAGCTTACCAGCACCAGCAGTTGGTTGGACAGACAAATCCGCATCCCACGGACGAACAAAATTTCCTACAATGCGATGGTACCAAAGTTCCTCGTAAGGTTTCTTCTTGATGGTACCCATCCTTCCGCCTTCCCTCTTAAAGGCAACAACATATAAAGAAACAACTACAAGCAAAAGAATACCAAGTTTTTTAAAAAAAAAAAAAAAGAGAAAAAAATGGAAACGGGGAAAACCCCAATCTTACCATGACCATCCTCGGTGTATACCGGTTTGTCATCACGCTCCATCTTCCAATTCAAACTCATGCCGGCCCCAACAAGAGCTTTCTCTGGTAAAGCAATATTGGGCACATCCTTCAAATCTTGATACCAGTTTTTATCAACAGGGGTCTGAAGCGTCTCGATCGGAACGTCTTCTTTCCCCCTTAGAACCATCTTCACCGGAATTATTCCGGCCTTGATAAAAAAGAATTTTTGTTTCCAGTCGTGAAAAGATTTTGGGGGTTGCTGTAGAATCTTCTTTGCAGAAGCCCTCTGAACAAACGAATAGAACCCTTGGGTACAATGCATCTGATGAA
Organism: Helianthus annuus; assembly: GCF_002127325.2. Lineage (NCBI taxonomy): Eukaryota > Viridiplantae > Streptophyta > Magnoliopsida > Asterales > Asteraceae > Helianthus > Helianthus annuus. The sequence goes on from NC_035443.2 coordinate 75,106,548, forward strand.
AAACCCTAAATCGGAAAACGGTTGGCTCAACATACATCGTCCGACACACAAATTCGAAATGTCGAACCCTAACCATACCGATGGGATGAAGTTGGGAGATATGCAGGTTGTAAAATCCAAGGATTTCAAGAAAAAACTTAGTGACAGGCAAGCGAAAGTTACCTTCACAAAAGAAATCCCAAAAAAAGGTAATATACCCAGCCGGAGCATCCGCTGCAGTCTGCCCCTCTTCAGGATACAGAGCACCCCAGCTTTCCAGAAATTTAAGATTCCAAATCAAACCATCAAAGGCCGCTCTGGACCACTTTAACGGTGGAAGAGCAGTTGACATTTCTTCAGCAAGATCCTCTTGGTGTTCTCCGGTCGACATAAGAGGAGGCACTAATAAACTTTTTCTCAAAAGAACGGAACAGGAGAAGTTTTCAACAAAATAATGATTACACAAAAGGAGGAGTCACTCAATCGTTATATATACTCATCGCAATAAATGGCATAGGTAACCGCCACAGCAACTTTTTCGAAAACCGCAGTTCTCCAGGCAGCAAAGAGAACAGTAACTGACACAAACGTGCCTACACACGCACGTATGGAACACGCACAGTAAAAAACAACTGACAATGACAGACTGTCATTCAGGTTTACTGTACCAAGTCTTATCCAAAGCCAAAAATTTTACAGAAACCTTTACAAAAAATCAGAATGAATCTTCCTCCAGAAGATGTCCCCTCATTTCTCAAAAGTCCAGTGCCCCACTTACTTGCATAAGTTGTTGGTGCAGTCATCTGTCGTCTTCGTCTTATGTCGAGTCTCAGTTACGATGCGGATCTGAACAAGTGTGACATCATCAATATGACATCATCATGTGACATCATATTGATGACATCATCATTGTGTCATCACATAAAAGACAAAAATCAATGTGGCCGTTTAACTACATCATTTGCATGTGACAAATCAAAGAGCGGCCCAATAGAAGGTTGCCATATGAAGGCCCAATAGATGGATGCCATTTGAAGATCCAATCGCATGTTTGGCTGCCGTTTGAATTGAAGATATCCATTTGAAGTTATGTTGACCGTTTGAAGTCATGGCAGTTTGAAAGTTCAACCGCTTGAAGCCCACCGTTTGAACAAGACCGTTTGAATCATGCATCCGTTTGACTAGTTCCTTCGTTTGAACAGTGACCGTTTGAAATGTTTTCAAACGGATAGGTTAGACTATAAATAGGCTTCACGTATTTTTCATTTGAAACGGTCAGGAAAGTTGTACCGAAGTGCTGCCGGTATTGTTTCTCGTTGTAAACACTGTCATATCAATGCAAAAGAGTATTAAAGTGTATTTTCAGCTGTTTTTCACATTCGTTTCTTAGTTTCCGCCTCTGAAACGAACTAGAGCTCTTCCGACCGACTCATTCGGGTCGAAAAACGATCCTACAAGTGGTATCAGAGCTCAGGACGAGGAGTTCTTGCCATATTCAGCTTGAAAATCTCATTTTCTACACCTTCTTTCATAAAATCGATAAATTTTACGGTTGAAATCGGCTCAAAGTTTCACATTGTGTTCGGATTTGTAAATTAACAAAGCCTTAGAAATTTTGGACTGAAATTCGATCTAAAACTGTTAGAAAAATACATGACCGTTTGAAACTTTCGCGAAATGATGACGTCATAGTGTTTATCGTTTGAAACATGCTTCTGTCCGTTTGAAAATCATTTCTATCGTTTGAAAGTGTTATCTTCCGTTTGAAAAACTGATTCCATCGTTTGAATTTCACTCACCGTTTGAAATAGTCGTTTGAAACTCACATCGTTTGAGAAAGTGACATGTCCGTTTGAAAAATAATCACACCGTTTGAAAAATGCTTTGTAAAGTGTGAAAGTGCATCGAGTGGTGGTGTGAATGATATAACTGTTGTTGGTTTTTAAAATCATATGCATGTGACATTAAATGTGATGTTGATCGGTTAAATAAATCATTGTTGTCGGCTACTTTTAGTAACTGCCCATGTGATAATGGTTGTTGTTGTTGTGCCGCCCCCATTAAAAGAAATAGGTCCAATTAACATAAAGTTGGTTTAAGTGTAAATGATTGCACCGTCCAATTAAATGTTTGTTGTCAGCCACTTCATTTTAAGGTCCAATAAAAAGAATTGAGTAGAAAAGTTATATTGAGTGCATGTAGAATTTCTATTGAAGGTGTGAGAAGTTGTCAGCCACTACTTTTGGCCCTATCATATACAAGCTTAGTTCGGCCCAATCAGTTGTTCGTTTATGTTTGTGTGAGGTTAAATTGTTTTAAGTTGTGCATATGACTTGATCATTATGAATTGATATTAATTGTGATTTACATGAGAATTTTTTTAATAAAAACTGCGAAGTAATTGTTGTTGTTGGCTCATGTGCTACACAAGGTTTGAATTTGATCTCAGTTCACAGGACCCGTTCATTTAAATTCAAACTTGTCAGTTCGTCAGTGTGTTCAGGTTGCGTGAAAAGGTCCAATTCGTTTGAAAGTCAGTCAGTCTACACGAAAAAGGGTCAAGCTATTTGTATTTGATCCGGGTCATAGCAGTCTTCACAGTGTGTCAACCTTCTGTCCGCAAAGAATTATCATCAATTCGAGTGTCAGTTTTATTCTGTTAATCAATAAGTTTTTAAACTGATTGTTTGTTTGTGTGTCAGGTATTATTGTGTTACGAGGAGAATCAGTTCGTGTGGAAGATTGTTTGAGAAATTCTTCAATACCGAAACATGGATACCGAGTTCTACAACGCATTTGCAACACCGTCAAGCCCAGCTGCGATTGCTCAGGCCATGAATTTAGAGAACGAGACGGGAACCACCCAAAAGCCCCCGAAATTGATGAGTATCGAAGAATACTACGGGTGGAAGGATAGATTTGAAAACTGGGTTCAAGCAAATCATCTTAGATCATGGGAATATATCTTAAAGAAGTATGTGTTACCGAGAACAGAGGTGAATGTTATCAAACAGATATCCGAATTCACAGATCAGGAACGGGTGATGTACAAAGCCGAGAAGATGATGATTAGTTTGTTGCAGCAAGCGATCAAAGAAGATATATTCATTCTGCTACAGCACGACAAAACTGCTAAGTCGATATGGGATGCTCTTAAAGTCAAATTCGAGGGAAGTGAGAGTATGATTAAAAGCAAAAAGGCATTGCTTAGGAAAGAGTTTGATCTTTTTAGAAGCTTACCAGGAGAGGATACTAAGAAGCTGATTGAAAGATATTGTCACTTAGTGCGATCATTGACAATGATTGGTGTTGATAAAAGTCGTGAAGAGTATGTGGATAAGTTGGCTGATGCGTTACCTCAGAAAGAGTGGGGAACGTATTTGATGATTTTGAAGAATACCGGTGTGTATGATGGATTAACAATTGGACAGTTTATCGAAAAGATCGAGAGTCAGAATCCGGAACAGCAGAAGATCGCTAGGATGAACAGTCCGAGTGGTCAACAGGATGTGAAAATGTACTACAAAGATAGTATTTCGGTTCCTGAAGCTGAGAAAAGTCCGAAAATCCAAACTGCGTTCAGTGTTGGGGATTCATCTGAAAAAGCTGATCAGGGTTTGAGCAACAGTAGTAGCGGGTTTTCATCATTTCCGAGTGTAAATCTTAAAGAAACAAATACAAGCTTTCAGTCTCAGGGTACAAAGACTGGAAATGGATACGTGATTCAATGCAACATAGCTCTCAACCTTCCAGAAGGTCAAAGCTTTTCAGAAGACACTGCTAAAGACCACATGGCACTTCTTGGTTCTGTATTGTTATCCTATGAAGGGCTTGTTGCTGGTCGGATCGGAAATCCTATGCTCACCAAAGAGGATTATGATCAGATAGACGCCGAAGAAATGGAACTCATGGATATCAAATGGTGTCTTGCAAGTGTTCTTCGACGTGCTGAGAAGTTCAAAACCATTACCGGGAGAAATGACTTTCTAGATGCTCATGTTTCCACTTTAGGTTTTGATAAATCTAAAGTTACTTGTTTTCGATGCAGGGAGAAAGGTCATTTCAAACGGGAATGCAAGGGAAGAGAAGCTAGCGGTGCACAGAATCCATTCGGAAAAGACGACTACTACCGCAAAGCTATTTATCAACAAGTTGGTCAATCTCAAGAACCACAGACGGCTCATGGGAGCTATGTAGTTAATATCCCGATATATCAACCGATATATCAGTGATATATCGGTTATCGGTCCCCTGCCGAGATAGCGATACAAAATATTGGTCAAAATATCGGTACCGATAATATCAGCGATATTGTTCGATATTTGACCGATATAGGACCGATATTTGGTCGATAAATCACTGATTTTCCCGATATTAGTACCATTCTTCTTATTTCTACCGTTCATTTTTCTTCTTATTGCTACTATTAGTGTTTTAAGTCTTCATTGTTAGTTGTTACTGTTAAATGTTAGTGTTTTAAGTCTTAGTAAGTTCTTACTTGTTACAATTGTTAGTGTTAAATTGCTATATATATAAATTTAGCATGATATTATAATTACCGATATCTCACCGATATCCCACTGCAATAACTGATATCTCAAATATCGGTCCTTGACCGATATCCGATATTTTACCGCATTAACTACTTAGCATGGGAGGAAGATTGAAGACCCCAAGAGAGCATGTGTAGTGGACTTCAGCTGGAGTGATTACATATCATCTGATGGCAAAGCAGCACGCATAATCGATCAAGATGATGAGAAACTTCCTGAAGGCTTCAGCTGGGATATGTTTGTTGATGGGAAGGGAGAGTTTAAAGCTTTCATTGCCAAGATCGTCCGAGAGCCAGATCTGTTTGCTACTTGGATGAAATCGATTGGGGTGAATGTGTCTAGTGAGGATGAAAAGTTTGTTGCGTCTGATGGAAATTCAGAAAGTACCGATGAACTTTCAGAAAGATCTGGAGAAATTTCAGAAGGTTCAGATGAGAGTTTATCGAGTTCTGATGAGATTATAAAGAATGAAGTTGTTTCAGAAAAGGCAATTGTATTTGATAAAACACCGTCTGATTCTGGTGTATCAGATGATGATTCTGAAAAATCTGTACAGTTTGATCAGTCACCAGTTGACAGTAGCAGTGATGATGAGGAAGAAAAACATATAAATGTTGCAAAATCTCATCTTTCTCCTGAAAGTTTTCATTTCTATTTTGCAGATCGCATGGAGAAACTGAAGGAGAAAAGAGCTGCTAAAGAACAACAACAGAAATCTGAAGGTGATGTTCAAAATGCTGAAAGTGATGCTGAGAAGATTACCGAAGTTGAAAAAGAGAAAGAAGAAGAAAAGTTGACTGAAGCTGAAAAGGTGATTGAAGTTGTAAAAACAATCGAAGTCAAGAAGATTGTTGAGGTTGTAAAGCCTTGCGAGAAGTGTTGGAAACATGCAAGGAATGTGCAGCAAAAGACGACATCATAGCTGAGTACGAGAAGAAGAAGGAGCAGTTACTGTCCAACCTCAATTATGTGAAAGAATCATATGATGTCTTGAACAAAACAGTAACTGGTCTCCAAACTACAAACACAGAAAGAGAACAGGCACTGACAATGATGAATGCAACTTTGATGTCAAAACAAAAAGCGATCAATTTTTACATTGAAGAGAGTGCCAAATGGAAGAAAGAGTTGGAAACTGAAAAGATCGAAAATGAGAGAATTAGGAGGTTATTGTTAAGCTATACTACTTCTGATTATCTCATTGATCGTGTTTACCCAACTGTTGCAGGATTAGAAGCTTTTCAAGACGAGAAGCCAAGGAAGAAGAAAGACTGTGGTAAGAAACCGACTGTTAGCTATAACAAGTGTCCGCCTCCAATTTGGGAAGGGTATTCTCCTAGGAAACCAAACGAGGAGCAACTTGAGAAAGCAGTCAATATAAAGCTAAAAACCGACACAACTGACGTTTTACCCGATAACATTGATGTCACGTTTACCTCGTCCGATACCGATCATGAGTCTGAGTTAATTAAAAAGGTGGTCGATTAGGTGTTGGATACTGATGAGGAGTCTGAGTCAAAATCTGAGTCAGGAGGGTCAAATTCGTCAGTCAACAGTCAAAATTCGTCGGTTAAACGGTCTTACAGTATAGAATTTTTGTTATCAAAAGCAAATTTGGATGATGAAACATTTGAAGTTGCATACACTTTAAATGATTCGAACAAATTATACTATGACAAAGAATTTCCAATAAGAAGTGTTCGTTTTGACATGATCAAAAAGGTTTTCAAAATGACAGAAATCAATATTTCTGAAATAAAAGATTTAAATCTTACTGAAAAACCTAAAAAGTACACTTCAAGAGTTCAATAACGTCTAAACAAGAAAAAGGGTTACAATTCTGGTTCTGGTTTTCAAAAGAAACCTAACCAAAATCGTAGCTACAAAAAGAAAGGTTTAGGTTTTGTTCCACCAGAAAACTATAAAAATGATAAAAATTCTAAAACAAAAACAAAATTTGTGTCAGGTGGAAGCTCAGATGAGGAACAGAAGAAACCGTTCTGGAGACAGTCAAACCAGGAGTTTCTTGCTGAGAAGAAGAAAAATGGAGCTGAAGTGTTTTATCAAAGAGAGACTCGTACCTGTTACAGATGCAATGAAACTGGTCACATTACATGGAACTGTTCTGCAAATGCAAAAACAAAACAGGGAGTTTCTTAGAAACTAAAAGAAAAAGTTGTTGATGTTGAACCACCAACCGATAGACTTAAATGTTTTGAAAATTCAAAATACGAGGTTGGTGAGTGTTCGAAGAAAAATTTTTATAAAAAGAAAGAAAATGACAACCAAGTGTGGGTTGCTAAAAAGGTTGATGTGAATGTCGGCGATGAATCTGGTTCCACAAAGCCAGAAGAGCCACATGTTGAGGAGAAAATTTCAGTGAATGATGAAGAGTTTCCATCACTGAAGTTTGAGGAAGTTAAAAAGAAAGTTGGAATAACTGAGATTTCAAATCAGTTTTACAATGTGAAAAAAGATTTTGATGTCGAGAAAACATTCAACGGGAATGTTAAAAAGATATTTGGGAAAATGTTAAGTGGGAGAGCAAAGGGGGTTAAAGATTTTTATGCAACTAAAAAGGCAACATACAACCCCACTTCGCAAGAGTTGAAATCCATCAAGTCTGAGAAGACTTGGATGGAAGTGTGTTTCCCATGATAGTCTAAGGACTACGCCGGAGATCCCAAGTTTATATCGTGGATCAGGAATCGGCATCATTCTAGTGTTTAAAAAAGTTTGTTTGAAAGATTTTGAATAGTGTTTGAATGTTTACAGGTTGAAGGACTACGCCGGAGCTTCCAGGTTGGTAATTGAGAAGCAGGAATCGGCATCTTTCTGGCTAATTTTACAAGTGGTAAAGAGCTACAAGTGATATTCTTTGGGTTTACCTACAAGTGGTATTTTTGATCTACAAGTGGTATTTGTGGTTATACTCTGAAGAATTTACATTTACAAGTGGTACAGTGATTCTGAACTGCAAATGATAAATCAGGGACATTAAGTTGTACTTGATTTATTATTCATATGAGATTGATAAACAAGATGATGAACCACATCCCCATGCTTTATTAGTGGTAAACTTAAAAGTGGTACACACAAACTTATTTTCCGGAAAAATCATTTCGATTAAAACAAACTTAAGTGTTTTGAAATCTAAATGAGAAAATGGTTTGTTGAAAGGGGGAGTTCAGATTGTTTATGCCGAGTGAATGGAGATTTGATGTGATTCGATATCAGTTGTCAAGTTTCTGTACAGTTTGTGTTGATTTCTATGTTTTCAAGTGGGTAAATAGTCTAGTAGTTTTCAAATTTCCTTTGAAATGTGTTTGCATTTTAGGGGGAGTAGAAAATTTCAGAAAATCCAAAAACATTAGAAAAATTTGAAAAAGCCAAAAACATGATAAAATTCAAATATGAGTTTCGTTGTGAAAAAGAGGAAATGATAGTACATCAGTGAGCTATCACAACATGCTAAAGAAATGAAAAGATAAAATGTGATAAACAGTCTTACTGTGGATATGTCAGTAGATTTTTACACATTTAGTAGATTGTGACGAGATATAAATCTAAATGTTCAAACTTGCTTGTTCTGTGGGTTAACACAAACTTGAATATATAGGTAACCCCTGAAATCTTGTTTGAAAGGTCCCTTATTCTGAGATACTAGGTCTTTATACTCAGTGATATCTGGGGTATTATCCCGGGACTTCTGCTGTATGGAAGTACTGACCTAGTCCCTGGATAATGCTTTCCGTAAAGCTTTGAAACATAAGCGCCGCCCTCAGCAAGCTGATGAAACAATAAAATTGATAGTCGCTGCTGTTGAAATTAAAAGATCCTCTAAAGGGGACACACCAAAAGTCGAAGCCATCATCTCTCTGCGTATACGGAAGTATCGACCTGAGCTCTCACGGCCCTCGCATCTAACCCTATACAGATATCAGCTGTGGTATACTCACCTGTAAGACTGAATATTGGGATCTGGATACGGGAGTATATTCAAGTAGTGGGACACACGGATAAGTTTAAGTTCTTAAAACATTAATATCGTATCTCGGATCAGTTGAACTTTGTGTGAAAATTTCAGTGGACCGATATACTGACAATCTAGGTAAATTGTTTAGAACTGAAAATGAAATCAGCTTAACGGTGTTAGTGACATGTCTCAAAAACTGATATGATCCTCTTACACGAACTCACAAAAATTTGTTTGTAAATATTTTTTCTCTGCATTTCATTTCTTTTCATTGAAAAATCCAAAAAGATTTTGTGTGTGTTTTAGCATAAATTTTGAAAAATTCAAAAAGATTTTCGACAAACTGATGTTGGAAAGCTGATTTTCAAAATTCCGAGTGCTAAACATGATGACATTGTTGTGAGGGGGAGTGCTTTTAATTGTCAATATATGTTTTTAAACCAACAAATGATTCATCATATGTGAATGATCTGAGAGAGAGTCTGAGTTGGTGCAGGGGTATATGTTTGAAAGATATATGTGTGGAAAATTTACTTTGAGGTAGAGCGTTTGCAGGAATAGATGAAAAGTTGTGACATGTGAAGGCCAGACAACGATCCTGAAGATGTTGCTGAAGAACAAAGGAATACCAGCAAATCGAGAGGGGGAGTCTGAAGACAGAGAGAGAGAGAAGCTCAAAGGACTGATAAAGACTGAAGTCGTTGAAAACTCGACACTTAAGACTCGTCAACATCTAAGGGGGAGTCTGTTGGTGCAGTCATCTATCGTCTTCGTCTTATGTCGAGTCTCATTTATGATGCGGATCTGAACATGTGTGACATCATCATGTGACATCATATTGATGACATCATCATTGTGTCATCACATAAAAGACAAAAATCAATGTGGCCGTTTAACTACATCATTTGCATGTTCTCATATAAGACAAATCAAAGAGTGGCCCAATAGAAGGTTGCCATATGAAGGCCCAATAGATGGATGCCATTTGAAGATCCAATCGCATGTTTGGCTGCCGTTTGAATTGAAGATATCCATTTGAAGTTATGTTGACCGTTTGAAGTCATGGCAGTTTGAAAGTTCAACCGCTTGAAGCCCACCGTTTGAACAAGACCGTTTGAATCATGCATCCGTTTGACTAGTTCCTTCGTTTGAACAGTGACCGTTTGAAATGTTTTCAAACGGATAGGTTAGACTATAAATAGGCTTCATGTATTTTTCATTTGAAACGGTCAGGAAAGTTGTACCGAAGTGCTGCCGGTATTGTTTCTCGTTGTAAACACTGTCATATCAATGCAAAAGAGTATTAAAGTGTATTTTCAGCTGTTTTTCACATTCGTTTCTTAGTTTCCGCCTCTGAAACGAACTAGAGCTCTTCCGACCGACTCATTCGGGTCGAAAAACGATCCTACATAAGTACAACACTAGACTGGGGGGACTTGAAGGGGTAAGGTCCCAAAAACCCCATAAAAAGCGCTAAGGACCATACCAAAACCTTACTGATCAACCTCGTACCCTGCGCAGCCGCGTACTGGTTTCACAAAAGAGATTTAAAGAAACAGTCAAACTATCAAACACTTGCGCGCCCAAAGGAAATCATAAACCTTTACGCTTCCTCCCATAAACAAAGGATAAAAATCCTAAGATGAATACTCCCGCCTTTATATCCAGACTTGGATATTATTTACCCAGACTTGGGATTTATTTATTCACCTGTCTCCACACGATAAGGTGCCACACCAGATTACAGCAGTAATCTTCTAGAAGAAATACAATCGTGCACCACCAAGACGGTTACAACCGTCTGGACACGTGTCACCATCTCATGCATCCCTGAATTCACAACGGGAGCATGCAATTGGAGAGTAATCGCCACTTAATAACTTTACACGTGGCAAATTCCCAGCCTTCGATCTAAGTCACGATCCGTGTGCTCTCACACCGGATCAAGAAGCTTGACGGAAGGGAGTGTAACCGCTTACGGGGTTAGCATCTTCCGTCAACTTTTCACTAACGGGTTTTCCCGCCTAAAATGACTCCCGGCTATAAATATGAGAAAGAACCCAGGTATGAATCCAAGTTACACACACTCACAAATACATCTTCTTCTTCATTACCAATACTGATTCTCACACCGGAGTCGGGTCAAGGAGAGAACCCCCTTTCTCCCCTTGGCGAGGCTAATGGTGCTCTTTTTTGCAGAGTTATCGGAGAAGAAGATCAATCGGATCTGAATCAATCGAGTGGAAACCAACCTTTTTATGCAGATTCAAACCCCCTAGATATCTCGGTTCCGACCATTTATCTAGTGTTTCTTCAACCCCCATCCTTGGGAAGGAATAAAATTACTAAATAATTAAGAAGTGTAAATACGAAATAGTTGTCTAACTATTTCCTAAAAACTTAAACCTTAAGCCAAGGCACGGCCGTCTGTCTAATAGAAGTTAGCATGTGTAGGTCGTCACGTAGCAGGTTGATTGGGAGATACTATTTCGAGACGCACTTCTGTGAGTTCATGTCCCCCTTTTCTCTTAACTGTTTTCAGTTTTTATACTTTGGGGGTGAAATACATGTTACTATGATTACGAATACTTTTTACATGGTATGGTTAGCGTAAGGAGGGTTACTACTTAGATCATGTGAGTGAGTAGGCTGAAACTGGAGGCCATTAATCCTCATTGTAGGACCGAGGGTCATTAGCGGTAGATCTATCTGGGTGTAGCGAGCCCAACTCCAGGCCCAACAGAACGGACCTCGGGGTGACTTTGTACCCAACGCAAAAATCTGCTAGGTTTGAGTCTTCCTACTGCACTTCACACATATCAATGGCCTTGCAAACCATTGGTGATCTCTTTATTTCCTTATTTGCTACATACCAGGGATTTTTATACTTACAAAGGTTTTACATGTTCACTTTACATAAACTCGCTCAACTTTTGTTGATTTTTCCAACTTACATGTATTTCTGGGAATTAGGGATCTGGCGAGGTATGCTACGTTTTCACGCTGCGTAAGGAAAATGAGGTCATCTAAGTTTACGGGTTGTGGCTTTTACCTGGACGAGTCACAAGTCTTAAACTGTGTCTATTTCATGTTTGTGGTTGTGTCTTATGAACAATGTTTTTATTTTGTTATGTTGTAATCCCGTTGCATGTGTCGACGTTTTAAAACAATGTTGTGGTACTTTTATTTTAAAACATGAAGTAATGGATGATTATCACGGTTTTACTTTCATATAGCTTTCTTGTGATTAAGCTATGGTATTAAGAAGTCACACCAAATAAACCCACACTTCCGCAAAGCCAGGGTGTGACAGAAAGAACTATACAAACGTTAGTAGATATGTTGAGGGCTTGTGTCATAGATTTTGGGGGTAACTGGGACGACCATTTGTCGTTGGTAGAGTTTGCGTATAATAACAGTTATCAGAGTAGTATTCAAATAGCGCCATATGAAATGTTGTACGGTAGAAAGTGTAGGACCCCTGTGTGCTGGGGAGAAATCGGGCAGTGGGAGCTCGCTCCTAAAGATGTTGTGGCAATAACGAATGAAAAGATTGATCAAGTACGGGCTCGTTTGAAGGCAGTGCAAGACCGACAAAAATCTTATGCGGACAAAAGAAGGCGCCCTATTGAATTTCAGGAAGGAGATCGAGTGTTCCTGAAGGTCTCGCCATGGAAGGGTATAATACGGTTCCGCAAACGGGGTAAGTTAGGTCCTCGGTATATTGGGCCGTTCAAAATTTTGGTTCGTATTGGTAAAGTGGCATACCGATTAGAATTACCTCCGGCTTTAGATGGAATCCATAACATTTTTCATGTGTCACAACTAAGGAAATGTCTCGCGGATGAAATGGCGTATGTCCCACTTGATGATATTGAGCTGGATGAGAAAAATGAACTATGTTGAAATGCCGGTGGCTATCAAAGATTCCAAAATAACGCATCTACGAAACAAAGTCATTCGACAAGTTCTAGTTCAATGGCAACATCGGAAAGGATTGGATCTAACATGGGAATCGGAAGATGAAATGCGAAAGCACTACCCATCTCTATTTGGTACGTATTAAGGTTTCGGGGACGAAACCTCCTTTAAGGAGGGTAGACTTGTAACACCCCATAATTTTGCAAAGATAGAGTATTTGATATCTAATGTTTATATAATTAGTTAAGTCTTAAAAATATAAAGAAAGCTTATAAGACTTGGAAAAAGGTTACAAGTGACAACAAAAGATAGATTGGGGGTTGAATGTGTAAGACTTGATAATTAACATAATAAAAATTAAAAACCCAATACTTGGGTGGGGGTATCGCGACCAGAAGGAGGAAGAAGGGGAGAAACCCTATTTGTTCATTTGAGGTCAAAATTCAGCAATTTAATGGTGGTTCTTGACACAAATCGAATGCATGTAACCAATTACTCCCTAATCCAAGTATTGTGAACATAAGGTAAGTTAGAGTTTCATGTTTTGATGCGTCTTGATGAAGTGGGTTTCGCCAATCCGTGAATTAGTATGAAATTGATGTTTATATATGAGTTAGAATCATTAATTAGATGGTGTATTATGCTTGAATTTGATTTGCAAAAGATTTGGGGGAAAACCCACTTGTTCTAGTAGGATGATGAATATGTAATTTGAATAAGTGGAATAATTTCTATGAATAAATGTATGTATACTAGAACATTGTTAGATTATTATGTGTAGGATGAATGATTTGTGCAAGAATGGTTGAATTTATGAATTATGATGATATCTAGTGAAATCATGCATAGAATACTTATACATAATGCTTAATATGTTGTACGCACACTATGTGTTTGATGAAATGCCTCAATGACAATCTAAGTAGTTTTGAATGAGATATGAACAAATGGTTTTGTATGAGGGAATTGATATATTGCCAATTGTGATATAAAATAGGAATGGTACTTGAATGTAAGCGTTATGGTGCAAGTGAAATAATCTAAATAAGAATGAATTATGTGTAGGATTGAAAGAAGAAGGAGCTAGTTCCGGTTCACAACCAAAGGCTCAAGATCGAGGTAAGTTGGTTTACTTACAAACTTATGTAATGCTATTAATTGTATAATTATTGCTATAATTCCATGATTATTGTTAGTCCTATAATTCGTTAGTTTCTAGTTGAAGTATAGAAGGTATATTTCAAGTTGTATGAGAACTCAAAAGTAGGTTCCTTATTGATTCGTGATTAACGGGTCAATTGGGGTTTGAATAGGAACGTGTAAGAAAGGAATTTATGTTGATGATCCGTTATGCACGGGTTACTTAGAATGAAATGAGAAAGTAAAAGAATGGTACCATGCCGAACCGTTACCAAACGGGTCGAGCAGTAAGAAGGAAAAAGAATGACAAAAGAAAGTTATGTATTATGTTGACCCGTTAGTTATAGGATTAATGAACTTGTGACAATATGATTATTCAAGATTTAATCTTATGGCGAATTCATGGTTAAGAATGTTAGAGTTGAATATAGTTTCATGTGATTATTCCTAATGCCCTTTTATTGTTGAATGATAGGTAAATCATCTACTTAACGGCCGCACTTTGCTCGGAACGAACACGAACCGCGACGCCTTCGACACGCTTCCGAAAAATTTAGTGAATGCACGTGGGTCAAAACATTTTGGTTATGTAGTAAATTATGTTTAGTACTTAAAAACTCTAAACTTGATGTTTTAAGTTATTTTGTTAAAACTTTAGTTGTAGTGGATGTTTTGAAAGGTCTTGAAAATGTTATGGTTTTCATTATGTTCTTTTGGAAGGCGTTGTAGGATTAATTGTTTGAATATTGTAAAAACAGGGGATTGTTTATATTACGAACGGGTCATGCCCGAATTTTGTTAAATAATAGTATAATAATATTACTTTTTCGTATTAAGAAATTTGGGCGTTTAAAAAGACTAAAATACTCTTGGGTAATCAGATTTAACAAGAAAATCTAACTGGGTTAGGGCTAAAGGACAAGACATGTAACAATTTTGCCTATAAAGGGCAAAACCTATCAAAATTCGTTGAAAATGACACCGCCTGAAAAAGATATAAAGATAAAGAACAAAACGTGTAATTTTTCCTAATCTATACTATATAATAAAAGAAACCATTTTTGGGACACTTGTTATCATATTAGGCCATGTCTTATAGATAATTATTATTTAGTTTAATCTCTTATTGATAATTATTATTTAGTTTAATCTATTCTAATTAATTATAGATAACTCGATCTCCTACTAAATATTATTTAGTTTAATCACCAAAACTAAACTTTGTGATAATATATTATTTATTTTTATTTTCATTATTAAAAAAATTATTATATTGATTTTATTACATAATTTTTAAACAAGCTGTATGTAACTTTTAATATTACTTTATATATAAAACTAGGATTGCGACCCGCTGCAATGCGGCGGAGATTCTTTAGTTATAACTAAGTCAATCTAGGACCCGCACGTTATGTTAAACCCGTCAAACGGGGAAAAAACAGACGATGTAAAAATGTTCACCCACACACGCGCGTTGCGTCGTGTTAACTCGCAAAATTTAGAACGAAACATAAAAACGTTAAACCAAAGACGCACGTTGCGATGTGTTAAGTCACAAAATTTAGAACCAATCATAAAGCGAAAAATTTGCGGAAAATGAAAACTATAAAGGATCAAAGTTGAAAGTACAAAAAGTTATGAGAATAGATTACAAAAGATAAAAAGTTTTGGGTTGAAAGTAAAAAAACAAATAGTTTTGGGTTAAAAGTAATTTATGAAATACTTTTGGGTGAAAAGTAAAAAAAAAAATCAATTTTTTTTGGAAAACCCCCAAAGCCAACGTTACGACAACCATATGCATAACCATTTTTTCTTTGAAAACCCCCCAAAGCATACCGCGCGTTGCGGCGGGGCGTAAAACGATGTGTCAAATAGTACTAATGCCACACAACCATCATCGACGACCAACACTGACTCGACCTAGGATATGCGTGTTGCGACGAACCTATCAACATAAAAAATTAGAGGTAAAAACATTGAAACACACATGCACGTTGCGTCATATTAACTCGAAAATTTTAGAACTATACGTAAAACGAAAATTTGCGAAAGATGAAAAGTATAAGTGACAAAAGTTGCGAAGTTAAATTGCAAATAATTAAAAGTTTTGGGTTAAAGTTAAAAAAACAAATTATGTAGGGTTAAAATTAAAAAGGTAAAAACCTTTTGGTTAAAAGTAAAAAATTCAACTTTTTTTTTGGAAAACTCATAAAGCACAATTTACAAGTTGTTATGCACAAAAAAGTTGCAAAGTTATATATGGAATAATTAGATTTATTACGGGTGTTTTAAAATATAATCTATTTTATATTTTATTACTCAAATAGCTGCTTATTTGCATCTTGAATAACATGTTTGACTACTATATATTCTTTTCAATAATCATCTCCGTAATCACCATATCTATGGCGTACCGAGTATATCCATTAGTTTTTTTTTAAATATAATTTTCTTATTATTTGGTTGATATATAAAATAATATTTATTCAACCCGTGTAATACACGAGGGTTATTAAAGGTATAATTTTTTTGTTATTTGGTAAACAATATTACATTTATTCAGCCCATGTAATACACATGGTTTTAAAGATATAAATTTTTTTATTGAGTTAATTACATAGTTTGTCCCTGTGGTTTGCACAAAGTAACATACTTAGGTACTAATAGTTTAAAATCACATTCTAGGGTATTAACCTTTCATTTTATAACGTTTGGAGGTATTAACGTTATTTGTAGGTTTAAAATCACATTCTATTAGTACCCAAGTATGTTATTTTGTGCAAACCACAGGGACTAACTATGTTAATACCCTAGAAGTTAATATCTCCAAACGTTACAAAATGAAAAGTTAATACCCTAGAAAGTGATGTTAAACTATTAGTGTAGGATCGTTCTCGGCCCTGTTTGAGTCGTTCAGAGAAGTTCGTATCCGAATTAAGAGGCGGAAACTAATAATTCGGTGCTATTGAAGCTGTATTCACTTTAAACTTGCTGTTTTATTGATATTGAACTCGATTACAAGATTTGACAGCATTTCGGCAGCATACCGGAACAAACACCTTCAACTATGTGTTTTTGACTCACTTTGTTCGCTCATAATACACCCACTATATATAGTATAGTTGGGTTCGCTTATATGGACAACCATATAAGCGAACCAGTCCCATGTACATATAAGCGATCCATACAAGACCATAAGAGCGAACCTGACACTGCCTAATGAGCGAACCTGATCTGATCAAGGACATATGAGCGAACCTAGATCTATAAACATGAATAAATCTATTACAATCTAGGGTTTCTAGGCTTCCGTGTCATATCTGATTTCTTCATCTCCCCCTCGGATGTTGACGGAGTCTTCATAGAGTCTTCGCACAAGTCAATCTACAATCTTCATCAGTCATCAAATTGCCTCTGAAATATCTGTCACTTCAAGAACCCTCGTTCTCTATCTTCATCATTGATAACCTCTTCTCTTTCAACTGTTGACATGGTGTCTTCAGACTCCCCCTCTCACACAGCTGGGATCGTAGTCTGGAATTCAAACTTTCACTGATTCTAAGATCGTAATCTGGCATTTCAATCACAGAATCGTTATCTGGTTCAAGACCTGCACAATCTCTACCAAACCATAAGTTTCTACAAAGATTAAAACTTTTCAACAATTTAGAAACTATGTTGAATCAAAACAATAATGATTTTGCATTCAAGAAATGATTACTGGTTCTTATCAAAACAACTTTACCATCTACACACAAACACTCCCCAAACCAGTTCTTTAAGTTTAGCACTTTGAATTTCGAAAATCAGCATCTCAACACCAGTTGTCGAAAATCTTTTTGATTTTTTTTCAAAATTTATGCTAAAACACACCAAAAATCTTTTTGGAGGATTTTCTGAATGTAATAAAATGCAGAAAATGAAATATTTACAGACAATATTTTTGTGAGTTTGTGCAAGAGGATCATATCAGTTATGAAACATATCACAAACACCGTTAAGCTTGATTACATGTTATGTTCTAAACAATTTACCTAGATTGTCAGTATGTTTGTCCACTTAAAATTTCACACAGACTTCAATTGATTTGAGATACGATATTAATGTTTTAGAAACTAAAACTTAATTGTGTATCACTCCACTTGAATATACTCCTGTATCCAGATCCCAAATATTCAGTCTTACAGGTGAGTATACCACAGATGATATCTGTAAAGGGGTAGATGCGAAACCGTGAGAGCTCAGGTCAGAACTTCCGTTCAGCAGAGAGATGACGGCTCGACTTTTGGTGGGTCCCCTTTAGAGGATCTTTTTTACAACAGCAATGACTATCAATTTTATTGTATAATCAGATTGCTGAGGGCGAGCTTATGTTTCAAAGCTTTTAGCAGAAAGTATTATTCGGGGACTAGGTCAGTATTTCCATACAGCAGAAGTCCCGGAATAATACCCCAGATATCACTGAGCATAAAGACCTAGTATCTCAGAATACGGGACTTTTCAAACAAGATTTCGGGGGTTACCCATATATTCAAGAATAGTTACCCACGAATTAAGTAAGTTTGATTTAGGTTTATATCTCGTTTCAATTTACTAAATGTGTGAAAATCTACTGACACGTCCGCAGTAAGATTGTTTATCACATTTTGATTTTACAAATCTTTAGCATACTGTGATAGTCCACTGATGTACTATCATTTCCTCTTTTATGCAACAAAAACTCATTTTTCTGTTTTATCATGTTTTTGGTTTTATCAAATTTTCTGATGTTTTTGGATTTTCTAAAAATTCTTACTCCCCCTAAAATTCAAATACATCTAATGAAAATTGAAAACAAACTGTACAGAACATGACAACTGATATCGAAACACCTCAATTCTCCATCCGTTTGACTTAAACAATCAGAACTCCCCCTCACAACAAAACTATTTTCCCATAATGATTTCAAAACACTTAAGTTTATTTTAATCAGAATGGTTTTTCCGGAAAATAAGTTTAGTTGCTTTTACCTTTTGTAAAAATGGGGCAAAATCATCACATTGTTTACCAATTTCGTGAATGATAGTTAAATCAATTTCAATTTAATGACCTTGATTTAACCACATGTAAGATTTACAACAATCACAACCATACAACCACTTGTAGGTTTTGCAATAAAACATTTCAAACCTGTTTTTCAACCAATTACCATCTTTTGGTTGAATTCTCAAAGTGCCGATTCCTACTCCTCGCTTACAAACCTGGGAGTTCCGGCAAGTCCTGCAAAACTTCAAACACAGATTTAGAAGGATGCCGATTCATGATCCACGATACCATCTTGGGATCTCCGGCAAGTCAGAATTTTATTCTGAAAAAATATATCCACCCAAGCCTGACCTTCCTTGGGTGTAACCTCATCGTTTTCATCGTTCCTTTCAACCGACTTGTAAACCCATCCTTTGGAAGCATAAAAATCCTTAATGCTTTGGGCCTTACCACTGACCATTTTTCCAAAGATGCGTTTCACATTTCCGTTAAAAGTTTTTTCAACATCAATTTTCTTCATGTCAGAATAAAATTGATTTGAAATTTCAACTTTTCCGATTCTAGATTTGTAATTTTAGCATTCAGTGGCGGAAAATTCACATCGTCCACGTTCGGAACTTTTCTTACAATCTCTTTCTCAACATGTGGCTCCTCTGATTTTATGGAATCAGAATCATTACCAGACTTTTTACCTGAACCTTTTACAACCCATTTCTGATTTGTAGCATTGTCTATTCTTTTGGAAGCACTCTTTGAACATTCTCCTTTTTCATAAGTTGAATTCTCAAAACCTGTGAACTTCCGGGTTGACAGTTCAGTTTTCTCAACAATTTTTTCTTTCATTTTTCTTGAGACTTCTTGTTTTGGTCGAAATGTCTTTGGACAATCTTTCGCAACATGACCCACAGCTTTACACTGAAAACAAGATCTCTTTTCAACCTTCTTCGGATCTTCCTTCTTCTTCATGTCCTCTTGCTTCTTAGCAAGGAATTCTTGATTTGTCTGATTCCTGAAAGATTTTTGTTTTTCAGCTTCTGTTGTTTTTCCTGCAACAAACATTGTTTTTGGTTTATAAATTTTTTCATTTTTATAGTTTTTCTGTGGAACAAAACCAAGACCTTTCTTTTTGTAATTACGATTATGGTTTAGTTTCTTTTGGAAACTATAACCACAATTGTAACCCATTTTCTTGTTGATTCTCTGTTGATCTCTTGAAGTGTATTGGTTGGATTTTCCATTAAGATTTAAATCTTTTATTTCAGAAATATAAATTTCTGTTATTTTGAAAACCTTTTGAATCATTTCAAGTCTGACACTTCTTATTGGAAAACTCTCGTCAGAATATAATTTGTCAGAACCTTTCAAAGTATATGCCACTTTGACCGATTCATCATTCAAATTAGATTTCGAAAGTAAAAATTCTTTATCATAAACCCGTTTGTCCTTTTTGACTGTTGGCTTTGACACACTGGACCCAGACTTTGACTCGGGTTTTGACTTCGGTTTTGATTCCTCATTGTCATCTGTGTCTAACACCTGATCGACCATACTTTTTATCAACTTTGACTCATGATCAGTGTCTGATGACGTATATGTGACATCAATACTTTCTGGTAAGTTATCCGACGACCCAGACTCCCATTTCAAATTGATCGCTTTATTGACTCTTTCTGAATTTGGATTTCGAGGTGAATATCCATTTTCGACCGGGGGCGGACATCTATTGTAGGATACACTCGGTTTCTTACCAGAAGCTTTCAACTTTTCTTCAACATTTGTCACACACTTTTCTTCATCCGATGTCTCCTCTTCTTTGAACGTCTTTAAATCTTTCATCACCGGATAAATCCTGTCAACCACAAAAGTAGAACATGAGTAACTATCTAATAATTTCTTAATTTTCTCAGTTTCTATCTTTTGTGTTGCCAACTCAAGCTCGAGATCTGCACATTTCTTTATGTTAAAGTTTGTCGTATCAAGCTGTCTCAAATAAGCTATCTTCAATGTATTCATAGCTTCAGCTTGTTCACCATCAGAATCTGTATATTTGTTTATTTCTCTGTTCATAGTACCATACGATTCTTTCAACTTATGAATATTATGCAGCAGCTCATTGTTCTGCTTAATCAGCGAATCACAGTTTAAGCACTTTTCAGAAACTTCAACTCGTTCTGCATCAATCTTCACTTCATATTCTGGAACTTCTTTGACATTTCTGCTCGGTTGTAAAAACTCAGCTCTTCTTCTTTTCTCAGCTTTCGCTTCTTCTTTCAATCTCTCTTCCTCTTCTGCCTCTTCTCTGTTCCTTCTTCGTTTTTCTTCAGCAGCTTCCATGACTTTTCTGCACCTTTCTGCACATTTCAAATCATAAGCATTAGCAAAGAAAGCATGAGAAGTGTTTTTGGACATCTCTTTGGCCATAAGATTTTGATCTGGACAAAAATCATCCCAAGTAAAACCTTCTGCCAACTTCTCATCATCTTGTTCAGCCAAACACACTTTGCTGTCTTTCGGAAGATACTTTTCCCAGGTAAAATTATCATATTTTCCCTGACTAACAACACATGCTCTTTTATCAACCACATCTCTCCCATGAACTGTTTGTGTCTGTTGTTGTGTTGGTGGTGTGATTTGATGATAGATGGCCTTCTTGTGATAGTCGTTGTTTCCGAAAGGATTCTGGGCTCCGGTAGCTTCACGGTTTTTGCACTCCCTCTTGAAATGCCCCTTCTCTCTACAACGAAAACACGTAACTTTAGA
The DNA here is from genome assembly GCF_002127325.2 of Helianthus annuus. Taxonomy (NCBI): domain Eukaryota; kingdom Viridiplantae; phylum Streptophyta; class Magnoliopsida; order Asterales; family Asteraceae; genus Helianthus; species Helianthus annuus. Next base: position 75,127,902 of record NC_035443.2, read on the forward strand.
TTTATCAAAACCCAAAGCTGAAACATTTGCATCACGAAAATCATCACGGCCTGTAATTTGTTTAAACTTTTCAGCACGTCTCATCACACTCGCCATACACCATTTTATATCCATCAATTCCATTTCCTCAGCATCAATTTGATCGTAATCCTCTTTCGTGAGCATTGGATTTCCGATCTTTCCTGCAACAAAACAGCTATAAGATTCTAAAATCATCCCTAACAAAGACATTTGATTTTTAGCAATCTCTTCAGTGTAGTCTTGGTCATTTTCAAGGCTTAACACAATGTTACACTGAAGTTTTCTACCATTCTTTGTTACAGAGATGTTAGGATCGAAAGATGAAAATCTTGTGCTGTTGCTTGATCCTTGAGATGTCTTCTTCTCAGGAGAATCTTTAACACTGTAAGCAGTTTCGATCTTAGGAGAATACTTTGTTGAATCAGTAGCACCATGCTTGTAGTACAGACTGATATCCTGTTCTCCATCGTAGTTCTTCATCCTAGCGATCTTCCTCTGCTCCATCTCTTGAGCTTCCAGATGCTTTATGAAGTCTCCTAGTGTCATCTTTTTATATTCTGCTTTGTTGGACCTCAGCATCATCAAAAACGTTCCCCATGATTCATATGGAAGCGCATCTGCAAGTTTTTCAATTAATTCATCAGTATCTTTCTTAACACCAAGTTTCGTCATATTTCTAACCAAGTTACAATATCTATCAATAATTTGCTTGGTGTTTTCATTTGTCAATCCCCGAAACAAATCAAATTCCTTTTTCATGAGAGACATTTTGTTCTTTAACATATCATCACTTCCCGTAAACTTTGCTTCCAATTCTGTCCACATTGAATATGCAGTTCCGTCATGTTTGTTACACCCTTATATTTATACTAGAATTAATAGCTAATTTATACCAAAAGATAATAGCTTAACATAAGTTTCGCAAAAATGTTACACATCTTAGTCTACTAAGGACTAAGGTAGAACGTACTAAGTCGTTTAAGAATTTGTTTACAACCAAAGAACAACAATTTAACAAGTTCAAACATAGCGGAAGCTTCGAAGTGGAGTGTTCGGTTCATCATCAGAATCACTTGATCGCCATCCTTGTGACCCACCTAATTACCTATGATCAACCAATAAATCATTAGCTTTGATGTTTGTAAATAATAAGATATCAAGGTTTAACATCGTATTGAGAATAACAAAAATATAAAAGTTTTCCAGGCTCCACCGTAACTTACGGTGCCACCGTAAGTTACGGTGAGTGCTGGAAATTCTTGGATCCACCGTAATACAGTAGAAAACCACCGTAAATCATAAATCTCTACCGTAAATTACGGTGACACCGTAATTTACGGTAGCACCTAGGAATTCATGTTTTTGTTTGGTTTAGGCATTTCAACCAAAATTACAACTCCCGGATTTCAGTATTCTGCATTATCAATGTAATAAAAGTCTGATATTTCTAGCACGTCATAATATAACCAACTACATACAACAATCTATCATATTCCGGAATGTAGATCATGTATTACGTGATTATTTGACCCGTTTGGCTTGTCTATGGAATCCCTTCCTTTATGACAACTACCAACGAGTTTAGTTTATTATTCAACCAAGTATTCAATACAACAATGCCATCGCTTCAATTCATAATAACTAGTAATTTTGATAATCATCTACAACGAACTAATTTCACATAATGTAACGAGTCATGTTACATACCTTGGCGCACACCCTTCAAACGAGAATCACCACCGGCTTGTCCGCTCGACGTCCCGGTATCTTGTCCTATAGAGTTCATTTACAAGACATGTTTAGAACCCTCTTAGACATCATTTCGCATAATATACCGAAGCATCTTAATTAGGCGTTAAAGCTTCAAATTTCTATTTGTCAGCCTTCTTTGAGGCATTTCTACAAACATCAAGGGGGCAGAATTTCTATATTATTCATATTCATGTTTATGGATTGCTTAGTAGTTAACTTAACTTCAATTAAGCCATCATATATCATGTAAACATCACATCTTTTCTGGAACTATCTTCTAAGGTCGAATTTTACTAGAATAACCACTAAGAACCCTAGAATTCATCATCATCTTGTAAAACCCACAACCCACCTTCAAGGTGTTCATGGAGTTTTCTGAATTTGGTCATGATTTCACATGTAATTGGTTGAGTCTAACCTCTAAACACCAAATTGATTCTAAACTAACCAAATAACACTCATGCAACATCAATTTTCCAGATTTCACAACATCATGAGAAATTCAAGTTAAGGGATTTCACTAATTTTACATACCTTACAATCCTCTTGTGATGAGGATTATGATTCTAGGCTCAATTCTTGATTTCTACTTGGATTAATCCTTCAATTTGCAAGATTATTGAGATTTTAGGGTTTGGAAGTTCTCCTGGTCGCCCCTCTCTCTCTCTGTTCGATCGATGCCTACCCAAGATGGGTGTGTTTTGTGTTTTGTTCACTAATTAGTATTTCAACTTTCAATTTTGACAAGTTCAGCCCCTTAACTACCATTTTCTCTAAGTTAAGTGTCTTAACCATATTATAAGTTTATTTCAAGACTAAATTTTTAACTAGGTTAAGTTCCTAGTTGGTAAATTCTTGTTTATTAATTTCCTTGAATTTTCTAATATGAGGGTTTATATTTTCGGGGTGTTACAAGTCCACCCCCCTTAAAAGGGTTTCGTCCCCGAAACCGAATTACATACCAAATAATGTAGGGTGGAGTCGCCGCATTTCTTCCTCGGACTCCCATGTAGTGTCTGACCCTTTTCTGTGCTCCCATTTGACTTTGACTTGGCTTATTATATTGTTCCTCAAACTTTTCTCCTTACGATCTAAAATCGCAATTGGTTTTACCGCATAGTTGAGGCTGTTATCCACCTCGATGTCATCGTAGTGGATATGAGCAGTTTCGTCGGCCAAACATTTTCGAAGATGTGATACGTGGAATGTGCTATGAATTCCATTCAACTCTTCGGGTAATTCAAGTCGATAAGCCACTTTACCAACCCGTTCAGTGATTCTAAATGGCCCAATAAATCTCGGGCTTAACTTTCCCCTTTTTCTGAATCTAATGATACCCTTCCATGGGGAAACCTTTAACATGACCATATCGCCAACCTGAAACTCAATCGGCCTATTTCTTTTATCTGCGTATGCCTTTTGCCGGTCTTGAGCCGCTTTCAAGTGTGTCCGAACTATGTCGATTTTCGCATTTGTAGCTCGGATTATATCAGTTGGTGCTAGCCCTCGCGGACCCACTTCTCCCCAACATACTGGAGTCCGACACTTTCTGCCATATAATAGCTCATACGGGGCCATTTTAATGCTCGCGTGATAGCTATTGTTATATGCAAATTCGACCAAGGGTAAATGAACATCCCAACTACCCCCAAAGTCAATAATGCAAGCCCGTAGCATATCACCCAATGTTTGTATTGTTCTTTCGCTTTGCCCATCCGTTTGTGGATGGTAAGCAGTGCTAAGGAACAATTTAGTTCCCATCTGTTCTTGGAATTCACGCCAGAATTTCGAAGTAAACCGGGTATCTCTGTCTGACACAATGGAGATCGGTACCCCATGCCTTGCTATGATTTCATTGGTTTAAACCTCCGACATTTTCTCAGATGTATAAGTCTCACGAATGGGAATAAAGTGAGCACTTTTAGTTAACCTATCCACGACTACCCAAATAGCATCAAAACCACGACTTGTTTTAGGCAGTTTGGTCAATAGGTCCATCGTAATTTGCTCCCATTTCCAAACCGGAATTTCTAACGGTTGGAGTTTACCATATGGTTTTTGGTGTTCCGTCTTGACTTGTAGGCACGTCAAACACTTTTCCACGTATTTCACGGTGTCCCGCTTCATTCCGGGCCACCAATAGTTTTGCTTCAAGTCATGATACATCTTGGTCGCTCCCGGGTGAATGGAGTAACGGGATTTATGATCTTCATCAAGTAGAAGCTTTTTAACCCCACATGTGTTAGGGACCCAGATTCTATTAAAACGAGTCTTCAGGCCGTGACTGCCTACCTCTAGGTCCTTAACTTGGCCGATAATTCTTTCCTTTTTCCAGTTTTCTGCCTTTACAGCTTCATCTTGTGCTTCTCGAATTCGTTCTAGCAAGCTTGAAGTCACAACCAGTTGCATTGATCGTACCCGTATTGGGGTATAATCTGTTTTGCGGCTCAGCGCATCGGCCACTACATTAGCCTTTCCTGGGTGATAACGTATTTCACAATCGTAATCCTTCACCGTTTCCAGCCACCGCCTTTGTCGCATATTTAACTCCTTCTGATCGAAGAAGTATTTCAAACTCTTGTGGTCGGTGAATATGGTGCACTTTACTCCGTACAAGTAGTGCCTCCATATTTTTAATGCAAACACTACCGCCGCCAACTCGAGATCGTGCGTAGGATATTTCTGTTCGTGTATCTGTAATTGCCTCGAGGCATAGGCTATCACCTTGCCCCGTTGCATCAATACACATCCGAGTCCCGATAGTGAAGCATCCGAATAAACCTCCATGTCTTCAACTCCGTCCGGTAGTGTTAGTACCGGAGCTTGAGTTAACTTTTCTTTTAGCGTTTGAAACGCTTTCTCTTGTTCAACACCCCAGATGAATCTTTCTGTCTTTCGGGTCAGCTTGGTTAGTGGTGACGCAATCTTGGAGAAATCTTGAATAAATCTCCTATAGTATCCCGCAAGTCCCAAAAAGCTTCTAATTTCAGAAGGGTTCTTTGGGGAATTCCATTTTGACACCGCCTCAATCTTTGACGGATCCACCAGTACTCCGTGGGCACTTATAATGTGGCCAAGAAATTGTACCTCTCGTAACCAAAAGGCACATTTAGAGAATTTTGCGTATAGCTTCTCTCGTTTAAGGGCTTCTAACACTTCTTGTAGGTGATGTGCGTGTTCAGCTTCACTTTTCGAATATACCAATATATCATTGATAAACACGATGACCGACTTATCCAGCATTGGTTTGCAAACCCGGTTCATGAGGTCCATGAAAGCCGCGGGTGCGTTTGTTAGCCCGAATGACATCACAAGGAATTCGTAATGTCCGTATCTCGTGCGGAAAGCCGTCTTCGGCACATCTTCTTCTTTGACCCTTAATTGATGATACCCCGATCTAAGGTCAATTTTGGAAAACCAGTTCGCACCTTGTAGTTGGTCGAATAAATCGTCTATCCTCGGGAGCGGGTATCGATTCTTTACCGTGAGTTTGTTTAACTCCCGGTAATCGATACACATGCGCATACTCCCGTCTTTCTTCCTCACGAACAATACCGGTGCGCCCCAAGGAGACACACTCGGCCTTATGAATCCCTTGTCAAGCAGGTCTTGGATTTGGGACATCAATTCTTGCAATTCTGACGGCGCAAGTCGGTACGGGGCTTTTGCTACGGGTTTCGCGCCCGGAATCAATTCGATCCCGAACTCTACTTCCCGTTCGGGCGGTATCCCCGGCAAATCTTCCGGAAAAACATCTTCATAATCTCGTACTACCGGTACATCTCCAATCTTTCGTGATTCTTTTTCGGGTTCATTAGCGTATATCATAAATGCTTTGCATCCTTGCTTCATTAGCTTGTATGCTTTCAACATTGAGCATACAATGGGATTGCCTCCTTTCTCGCCATAGATGGTGACGTGTTTCCCACTCGGAGATGTCAGTTTTATCTCTTTACGGAAACACACGACCTTTGCATGGTGTCGAGATAGCCAATCCATCCCAACGACGACTTGAAATTCTCCCATCGACATCGGGATTAGATTTATCAAATATTCTTCATCATCAATGCTCAGTTTGCAATTTTCACATACATCGCAAACAATAAAACTTTTATTATTACCTATCTCTACTTCTAAGGGCACAGGTAATTTAGTTAGAACAAATGAAGGATGTCGAATAAATCCATATGAAACAAAGGATTTATTCGCACCCGTATCAAATAACACACGTGCAGGAATTGAGTTTACAGTAAATATACCTGAGACCACGTCAGGTTCAATCTTTGCTTCTGCGGTGGTTAGTTGAAAAGATCTTGCCTTTGCTTTAGGGGCTTCACCCTTCTGTTCCTGCCCATCCTTCTTTTCAACCAATTCCGGGCATTCAGATTTCTTATGACCCGTTCGATAACAATTGTAACAAACCGTTACCTTCTCCGGGCATGATATGGCTATATGTCCCGTTTTCTTGCATATAGGACAAGGCTTATCCTTGTAACGACATTCGCCCCTATGGCCCTTCCCGCAAATTTTGCAACTCGGTGACCCGCCTTTCGTATCAGGTTTCCTTGAGCTCTCACTTGTTCGTGCCTTTTTAGTAGGGCTGGGATTTACATCATGTGCTCTCCGTTCACCCCTTTCGATACTCTTTTTCAGCTCAATTTCCCTTTCCCGAGCAGCATTTATAATCTCGGTAAGGGTCTCGTATTTGGAAGGGGTGATAAACTCCCTATACTCGGCACTCAACATGTTATGATAGTAGTATATCTTTTGTTCTTCGTTTGTCACAAGATCGTCACAAAACTTCATTTTGTCCATAAACGTTGCCCTGATCTTGTCTATGGTCTCGTTTTTGTGCCTGAGCTGCATGAACTCTTCCTTGATTTTATTCATAACCGCTTTGGGGCTATGATGCTTCAGAAATGGCGTCTTGAATTCATCCCAAGTCATGACCTTAACAGCTTCAATACCGATCTCTCTCTTCTTGTTATCCCACCAATCTTTTGCTTGATTTCTTAGTTGACCCGTACCATAGGCTACATAGTCATTTACATCACAATGGGTTCTCTCGAATACCCCTTCGATATCACTTAGCCATCTTTGGCACACTATTGGGTCAACCTCCCCATTGTATATCGGTGGTTTACAAGCCATGAATTCCTTGTATGAACAAGGTTTCCGTCCTCCATGTTTTTCCTTTCAAGTTTTGAGTCGTCTTCTAATTTCTTGATTCTATCTTCTACCATTGATAGAACTGTGTTTTGAATTCTATCAATGAAGCCTGTCAGACTGTTTTCGATTGCCTTTCCAACCTCTTCGGCAATCGCCTCCCTCACTTGTTCGGTGACTCTTGGCACCGCATCATCATTACCTTTATCAGCCATCTCTATTTCTGAAATGTTTACACAAGTTGTTAAAACATTCCATTTATAACACATGATGTTCTTGTTTGATTCAATCAAGTTCATAACTTGATTTAATTGCTCTTGCTTTATTTCAATCAAGTCCACGACTTGATTTGATCGTTCTTGCTTTTGATTCAATCAAGTTCACAACTTGATTTGATCGTTCTTGCTTTTGATTCAATCAAGTTCACAACTTGATTCAATCGTTCTTGCTGTTGATTGAGCTTACTTGCTCTTTTCATGCATATTTGTTCATTTCTCATTCTTTACGTAATATAAGATTTATTAACTGAAATTAGTTCTTACCGGATAGTCGATCAAGCTTGAACCGAACACTTATTGACAACCTGAGGCTCTGATTACCAACTTGTTACACCCTTATATTTATACTAGAATTAATAGCTAATTTATACCAAAAGATAATAGCTTAACATAAGTTTCGCAAAAATGTTACACATCTTAGTCTACTAAGGACTAAGGTAGAACGTACTAAGTCGTTTAAGAATTTGTTTACAACCAAAGAACAACAATTTAACAAGTTCAAACATAGCGGAAGCTTCGAAGTGGAGTGTTCGGTTCATCATCAGAATCACTTGATCGCCATCCTTGTGACCCACCTAATTACCTATGATCAACCAATAAATCATTAGCTTTGATGTTTGTAAATAATAAGATATCAAGGTTTAACATCGTATTGAGAATAACAAAAATATAAAAGTTTTTCAGGCTCCACCGTAACTTACGGTGCCACCGTAAGTTACGGTGAGTGCTGGAAATTCTTGGATCCACCGTAATACAGTAGAAAACCACCGTAAATCATAAATCTCTACCGTAAATTACGGTGACACCGTAATTTACGGTAGCACCTAGGAATTCATGTTTTTGTTTGGTTTAGGCATTTCAACCAAAATTACAACTCCCGGATTTCAGTATTCTGCATTATCAATGTAATAAAAGTCTGATATTTCTAGCACGTCATAATATAACCAACTACATACAACAATCTATCATATTCCGGAATGTAGATCATGTATTACGTGATTATTTGACCCGTTTGGCTTGTCTATGGAATCCCTTCCTTTATGACAACTACCAACGAGTTTAGTTTATTATTCAACCAAGTATTCAATACAACAATGCCATCGCTTCAATTCATAATAACTAGTAATTTTGATAATCATCTACAACGAACTAATTTCACATAATGTAACGAGTCATGTTACATACCTTGGCGCACACCCTTCAAACGAGAATCACCACCGGCTTGTCCGCTCGACGTCCCGGTATCTTGTCCTATAGAGTTCATTTACAAGACATGTTTAGAACCCTCTTAGACATCATTTCGCATAATATACCGAAGCATCTTAATTAGGCGTTAAAGCTTCAAATTTCTATTTGTCAGCCTTCTTTGAGGCATTTCTACAAACATCAAGGGGGCAGAATTTCTATATTATTCATATTCATGTTTATGGATTGCTTAGTAGTTAACTTAACTTCAATTAAGCCATCATATATCATGTAAACATCACATCTTTTCTGGAACTATCTTCTAAGGTCGAATTTTACTAGAATAACCACTAAGAACCCTAGAATTCATCATCATCTTGTAAAACCCACAACCCACCTTCAAGGTGTTCATGGAGTTTTCTGAATTTGGTCATGATTTCACATGTAATTGGTTGAGTCTAACCTCTAAACACCAAATTGATTCTAAACTAACCAAATAACACTCATGCAACATCAATTTTCCAGATTTCACAACATCATGAGAAATTCAAGTTAAGGGATTTCACTAATTTTACATACCTTACAATCCTCTTGTGATGAGGATTATGATTCTAGGCTCAATTCTTGATTTCTACTTGGATTAATCCTTCAATTTGCAAGATTATTGAGATTTTAGGGTTTGGAAGTTCTCCTGGTCGCCCCTCTCTCTCTCTGTTCGATCGATGCCTACCCAAGATGGGTGTGTTTTGTGTTTTGTTCACTAATTAGTATTTCAACTTTCAATTTTGACAAGTTCAGCCCCTTAACTACCATTTTCTCTAAGTTAAGTGTTTTAACCATATTATAAGTTTATTTCAAGACTAAATTTTTAACTAGGTTAAGTTCCTAGTTGGTAAATTCTTGTTTATTAATTTCCTTGAATTTTCTAATATGAGGGTTTATATTTTCGGGGTGTTACAATGTTGAAGCAGTATCAAGATATCTTCTTTTATAGCTTGCTGACGCAGACTCACCATAAGTTTTTCATCGCGATATTTCTTTTTATCTGCTGTACTCATCTCTCTAAGTGTTAACGGAGTACCGTTCACAACATCATTCTTTGTGGGCTTAACATATGGCTCTTCAGTGTGTTCCCAAGCATCTAGATGATAAGCTTCAACCCAATTTCCGAACCGTTCTGACCACACGTTATAATCATCAATATCCATGAGTTTAGGTGGTCTTTGAGATGTTCCGGTTTCACTATCGATCAAAGCACTTTGAGTAATCGAGGTTGAAGTAGCAAAAGCGTTATAAAATTCAGTATCCATCGTTCACAACTATCAAATTTTAACACTTCGTTCACAAAAGCAAAGCTGACACAGGAGCGATACTATAACTGTTCCCAAAAGTGAACCAATATAGTGTCTTTATGCGCGGACCAACTATTTGAACAAATGAGGGGATCAATGAATTAGCCAAATAAGCGGACCAACTGAACAAACCGGTCGAGCGGATCTCTTGATTGGACCAGAAAAGCGAACCAAACAACTAAACCATTCGAGCGAACCGATCAATTTACCAGATAAGCGGACCAGTTGATTTTGGAGCGGACCAATTCTGATGTCTTTGGAGCGGACCAGTGTAGTAATTTGGAGCGAACCTGTCCTGTAATTTCAAGCGAACCAGTCCCTTTGAGCGAACCAAATATGCTGATGTCACTTTTTGAGCGAAACCGTAAAAGCGAACCCCCTAAAAATCAACTTTCTAGGTCGATTTTAGATCTGAAAACTTCTAGGGTTTGTTAATTCATGATTCCGAGTGCACTGTGTGATTTTGAGCTTGTTTTACCGTGAAATTTTTTGAAAAAATGAAGAAAGTGTAGAAAATCAGAAGAAATGCAGCTAAAATGGCAAGAACTCCTCCTCCTGAGCTCTGATACCAATTGTAGGATCGTTCTCGGCCCTGTTTGAGTCGTTCAGAGAAGTTCGTATCCGAATTAAGAGGCGGAAACTAATAATTCGGTGCTATTGAAGCTGTATTCACTTTAAACTTGCTGTTTTATTGATATTGAACTCGATTACAAGATTTGACAGCACTTCGGCAGCATACCGGAACAAACACCTTCAACTATGTGTTTTTGACTCACTTTGTTCGTTCATAATACACCCACTATATATAGTATAGTTGGGTTCGCTTATATGGACAGCCATATAAGCGAACCAGTCCCATGTACATATAAGCGATCCATACAAGACCATAAGAGCGAACCTGACACTGCCTAATGAGCGAACCTGATCTGATCAAGGACATATGAGCGAACCTAGATCTATAAACATGAATAAATCTATTACAATCTAGGGTTTCTAGGCTTCCGTGTCATATCTGATCTCTTCATCTCTAAGACTCGATGTAAGACGTAGTCAGCAGACGTAAGTGCACCAACAATTAGTACCTAAGTATGTTATTTTGTGCAAACCACAGGGACTAACTATGTAATTAACTCTTTTTTTATTTGATATATAAAATTACATTTATTCAACCCGTACAATACATATGGTTCTTATAGATATAACTTTTTATTGATTGATATATACAAAATTAAATTTATTTAAACCATGCAATATAGGAGGTTTTTAAAGATATTTTGTTTTATTATTTAATATATAAAATTTTTTATTCAACCCGTGTAATACACGAGTTTATAACCTAGTAATAATAATAATAATAATAATAATAATAATAATAATAATAATAATAATATTTAGTGGCATTTTAGTCTTTTAATGAAAAACTAATTGAAAAATCAGACGGGGTTAAAAATTTGGATTCAAAGGGTTACAAAAAGAGCGGTTAGGGACTCTAGGTTAAACATTTTGATTTTGGACTCAAGTGGTTAATACTCCTAAAACACAGGGAATCAAAAAGTAATTTTCTCTAAACAAGTCATTTTTTCCCTTTTTATCGCTTTTCATAAAAAAAAAGAAATCAAATCCCTTTTTTTCTCTTGATAGCTTTAATAATAAAACACATTGGATCAAAACTAGCTTTATTGATAATTAGATGTTTTAGGTTATAATAAATTATAAGCGTTGATCAACAAGTAAATATATTTAAAAATTCTCAGGCTTGTAATTCGGTCAATTTCCCTCTAACCTTTGTAAGTCGATCAGTTTTCACCTGAACTTACGCATAATTAGTCTAACACAAAATAATTATTACTAGATGTATGAAAAGCATAGCTAATGAATGTTTTTATTTTTAACTAGTTGAACTTCCCTGCGCTTTGCGGCGGGTTTTCAGGCAGTATTGGTCCGGTTCATTAAAGTACGATATCGGCATTTGGCATAGCAATCAACACGTGTTTTACATTGATTAAAAACTATAAAAACAGATATTTGTACCGGTGTTGTTCGGTCAATGCTGGCACTCGATATATGTTATGATACAAAAAAAAATTACATGATTTTGAATACAACTCTATGTTTAATTAATTTTATACAGCCACGTCGATAAAACCATAAAAACGAATATGGTACATGTATCGGCGTTGTTTGTTTGGCTTGTGACGATAAAAAATATCAACTATATTTGACCCATTCGAATAAAAATTGTATTGAAGAGATAGCATATTTGAAATTTTATAAAGCGTTATATATTAATAAAAAACGAAAAAGGGTAATCGACATCATTCTACAAAAGAAACTAAACCGTTGTTATATTGTACCTGTACTGATGTTGTTCGGTTGGTATTGATAATATTAAAAAAAATCATTAAAGTTAAAATTAAAAATCTAAATATGTTTAAGGTTAAAGGTATAATATGATAAAACTATATAATATTAAAATATTAAAAAAACTATATATTATCAAAATAAGTTGGAACTACTGTTCATCCTCCCTTTGTATTAATATGTACTTAGTCTTAACCCCCCGCATTGCGGGCGAAAGGCGTAAAACCAGGCTAAGAGCAACCAAACAACGACCAAAACTTGGAAAAGAGTAAAACAAAATCACGATTTTTTAAAATCAAGTGACTCACCTAACATGAAACATAGACGAAATCGAATGTATAATGACATGGATTAAAATTTTGAGGGGGTAAAAAAAACCTAAGAGGCCAAATGTGACAGTTAAATACCATGCTAAGCAGCAACCAAATGACGATCAAATCCGGAAAAAGGTGTAAAACAAAAACTAATATAAAAAATGTTGTCGCAAAATTATAAAAAAAAACACAGTGTTATTACAAATATATAAAATCTTAAAGTTTAATAATAATAATAATAATAAAACAATAAAAGACAAAACCAAATAAAATAGAAAATATTACTATTCCTGAGTTTATTATGAATTAATAGATAAGGAAATTTGGACCAATCAAAGCAGATGTAAAGCCGGACCCTGTCATGACATCATGGCGTTTTGATGAAGAAACAGACATGGTGAGCGTTACATACGACAGCGGAGAGTAGGAAGTCTACTGGCTTGAAAACATCATGACAAAGCAGTGGCTTGGTTTCATGGAAGAATTGCATAACGCCACTTGTTTGAACACAGAATGGACTCAAAATTGGAGTTAATGCAAAACATGTTCAAGTGGAGGCTTCAGAATCTTCAGGAACAAGAAGCCGATGAAGGTGAAGGTGATGACATGGATGAAGATCCAGATGAAGATTCCGAGGAAGAAGATGACGCAAGTGATGGATACTTTTCGGATAAAGTACCTTCTGACGAATGGTTTTATTTTTTTTTTCTTTTTTTCTCATCTGTGTAATCTTTTTTTATTTTATTTTTAAGATAATTAAATGATATATTTCTTATTTATTTGCAAAACGCCAAAAAGTACTAAAAAAGGTTATTGCTTACAAAACGCCAGAAATAACAAAAAATATTTTTCCTGCTTAATATTTTATTTTCTCCGTTATTGTATTTTGTCATCTTGGTCTGTATAACGCCATTAAAAAAAGGCCAAACTTAGAAGATGGGACGTCTATTACCTATAAACCGATAAAGCTGATCAAAACAGTAAACACAAAAACAGTAACTGAAAAGACGGTTACTTTATTACTATCATTTATTACAGTAAAAAATCACGCCTAAACTACGTGCCAAAAAACTCCTACAAGAGAGGGGTCTATACACAATGAATTGATCACACCAAAAAAAAAAAAAACAAACGCCATATCCTCTAGAAACCACTCACTTTAAAACGCCAAAAAATGTTAGTTAAAATAACCACATATGGCAAAGCTTTCACTGAATGGATTCTTCTTCTGAGGGGTTATCTCAATAATATTTTGCTGAATGAGATGGACAAATATTCAAGAAAAAGAGACTGATGACAGTGATATGCCATCATGTGAGCTTTGTTCTTGATGAATATCGACATGGAATAAAGGGATCAAAACAAGTGTAAAATGCTATTTTGGACTTCATTATTATAAATAGCATCAAGCAAGAGTTGATCTTCAATGACATGTCACACCAAAACACAGGATGCCACTAAGCAGCTTCGTCTGAAAAAGACGGGGTTTATGTAGGAAAGTTGGCATCTAGCTAAGGTATTCAAAAAGGTTCAAAACGCCAAAACAAATTCAAGAAGAAAGAGACTGATGACAGTGAAGATTCGGAAGAAAAATTAGATTACCATTTTTAATTATTTTTTATTTTTATTTTATATTGTTTTGTTATCAAGTTATATGTTGTTTTGTTATCTAATTCTCTACAAATAAAATACATTATTATATAAAACGTAAAAAACTACCAACACCAAAACGCTAGTAATATGAAAACTGTGAGAACGGGTGCTGGCAAAGCACCTTGTCAAATGTATTAAACGCCAAAAAAATCACTAAACGCCAAAAAAAAACATTTGGTCTTATTGTAATCTTATGAAAATATTAATGACTCGTAGTGAATCATTATACAAAACGCCAAAAAATTGACCAGGAAACGCTATAATGCCAAAAAATTATCTATGTGACACAAAAACAATTAATTCAACGCCAAAAAGTTTAATAAATACAATTAACGCCAAAAAAATCTTAGACGCCAGAAAATGTTATAGCGCGTTAGGAAAATAAAAGAAGATTGAAAAAACAAAAAAACCCCTCGAACCCTGATCATGTCCCGAGCCACGTGTTTGGCCAGAATGCGTTCTCACCGTTCTCATATTTTTTGACGTTTCTCCTAATCCTGTTTCTATAATTATAATCACCATTCAAATTAAATAATGAATAATCTAAAACAAATACTTCAAAAAATGTTATCACTATTCATCATAAGTTTAAAATTTAAAATTTAAAATTTAAAATTTAAAATTTAAAATTTAAAATTTAAAATCACATATGTATAGTATAGTATAGTATAGTATAGTATAGTATAGTATAGTATAGTATAGTATAGTATAGTATAGTATAGTATAGTATAGTATAGTATAGTATAGTATAGTATAGTATAGTATAGTATAGTATAGTATAGTATAGTATAGTATAGTATAGTATAATATAATATAATAATAATAATAAATTATAAACATATTTTATTTTTCGCCTAAATATCAAACATGCTATTTAATAGTGGCGGAGCCACATACTCGGCAACGGTGTCGGCCGACACCATTCATATTTGCGCTTTATATGTATCGTATAATAGAAAAAATACGAGCGACACCATTGTTTTTTTACAAGCGACACCATTGCTTTTTTTACGAGCGACACCATTGCTTTTTTTAGAGCCACTTTTATTTTTTTCAAAACGTTTTACATAATAAACATATTTATACTTTAAAAATTAAGCCCAATTAGATTTTATTTATACAGTAAGCTTTAAGTCATCAAAAGGCCCATATTTATCTAACTTTTATAACCCAATAACTATTATAGGCCATATTGTTAAACCTAACTTGAAAAAAAAATGCTGCGTGATACTGATTGATCTCCTCCCCTCCCTCCCTCCTGTTGAATCGTATCATATTGCCAGAATAATACCAAAAGTCTCGTTGCCTTGCTTGCCTCTTGAGTGACAATTTTGACTTTTGATCATTATTAATCAAATATGAGTAAAGGTTAGTTTTTTCAAATTTTTTTTTCATTCAATATTTGATACATATGTATATTCAATATTGGTTGTTTTTGGCTTTTTTTAGAGTTTCTTGATCGATTCCTAAAGAGAAAGTCAACAAACTTTGATTCTTCAACTTCAAATAGTAAACCGAGTAAGATTGATTTAGATGATCTTCCATGGGATCCTTCTGAAAGGAAACCGATTTCATCTTATCATCCTGATCAAAAAGATGAAGTTAGACGAGCATATTTGGCTAAAGGTCCATGCCAACCAAAAAGCCATGATTTTCCGGTAAGAAATTTGAGTGATGAAGATAGACGATTTAGTGTGAAATGGTTTGAATCATATCCAACTTGGTTGGAATATAGTGAAAAAACGGATCGAGTCTATTGCTTGTTTTGTTACTTATTCAAGGAACCTGGTCAAAAAGAAACATTTGTTAGTGAGGGCTATTATTATTGGAACAAAAAAGACAGACTTAAAACACATGTTGGTGATAACAATAGTTTCCACAACAAGGCCGTTAAAAAGTGTGAAGATTTACTTAGACAAGATCGATCAATACAATTTTCATATGAAAAGTATACTGATAAGCAAAAAAGTGAGTATAGGATCCGATTACATTCTACCATCATCGTTTCCAAAGCTTTACTTAATGGTTCATTACCTTTTCGTGGCCACGACGAGTCCGAAAAATCCTTGTATAAAGGACATTTCCTAGAGTTGCTAAAATTATTGGGGGAGGTGAATGAATCGATTCGTAAAGTTATATTAGAAAACGCTCCGAAGAATAGCCAAATGACGTCTCCACAAATCCAAAAAGAAGTAATTAATTGTTTTGCCCAAGAAGTTCTAAAACAGATATTTGAAGAACTTGACGATGATGTATTCTCTATATTAGTCGACGAGTCGAGGGATTGTTCTAAAAAGGAACAAATGGCAGTGGTGTTGAGGTATGTGGATAAATTGGGAGTTGTTAAAGAGCGATTTGTTGGCCTTGTTCATGTCAAAGAAACAACTTCATTATCTCTTAAATATGCTATTGATGAGTTATTTTCTAAATATAATTTGAGTTTAACGAAGGTAAGAGGCCAAGGATATGATGGTGCAAGCAACATGGCAGGTGAGTTTAATGGATTGAAAGCTTTAATTTTGAAAGAAAATTCTTCGGCTTATTTCGTACATTGTTTTGCCCACCAACTTCAACTAGTTGTTGTGGCCCTTGCAAACAAGCATGATGATATTTGGAAATTTTTTGAAGAGGTGTCGAATTTGACAAATGTGGTTTGTGCATCTTGCAAACGAATAGATATGATTCGAGAAAGTCAAAAAGATAAACTAAAAGAAGCAATAGGTCGTGAAGAAGTTGAAACTGGAAGTGGTTTAAATCAAGAACTTTCCCTTGCAAGAGCTGGAGATACACGATGGAGTTCGCATTATAAAACACTGGTGCGTTTAGTTCAACTATACCCAACAATTATTGAAGTGCTTGAATATATTCGAAGTTCCGGTCAAATTAATGTTCAACAAAGACAAGCTAATGGAATTTGGAAATACATGAAGTCATATGATTTTGCATATTATCTACATTTGATGAAGCACGTCTTAGGGGTGACTAATACATTGTCTCAAGCTCTTCAAAGAAAGGATCAAGATATAGTGAATGCAGTTGAGATGGTTAATGCAACAAAACAACAATTACAAACGTTTAGACTCGAAGGATTTGATTCACTTGTGAAAGATGTGGCATCATTCTGTGATAAAAATGAAATTGAAATGGTCGACATGGATGCCGAATACATTGACCCAAAATATAGAAGGAGAAAGACTAACATCACTAATCGTCATTTTTATGAGGTTGAAAATTTCAACACGGTGTTAGATATGCAAATTCAAGAGATTGGCAACCGTTTTAGTGAGGTAACCACTGAATTGCTAATGTGTATGAGTGCTTTGAGCCCAAATGATAATTTTAGTGCATTTGATGTTTGAAAGATATTAAGGTTGGCCGAGATGTATCCGCATGATTTTAATTATGAAGAAAGAGATTATCTTATGAATGAGCTCGATATCTACATTAATAACATAAGAGGCGATAAAAGGTTTGCCAACGTGAAAGATATATCTAACCTTGCAACAATGATGGTGGAAACAAATAAACATGTTGGATATCCATTGGTCTATCGTTTATTGAAATTATCATTAGTTCTACCGGTTGCAACGACAAGTGTGGAAAGATGTTTTTCTGCTATGAAGCATGTGAAGACGGATTTACGAAATCGGATGGGTGATGAGTATTTGACAGATGCTTGCATTTGTTATATTGAAAAAGAGTTCTTTGCGAAAGTTGCGATTGAAGACGTTATGAATCGTTTTCAAAACATGAAAACACGTAGGGAGCAACTATGAAATGTATTTTATTATATATATTATAAATGACTTTGTATTTTTATTTTGGGTTATTTCAATGACATGGCACTTTTATTATGATAGTGATTTTTATTATGTAATTCGACCCGACTCGACCCGACCCGAAAATTTGGACTCCAAAATTTTACAAATCCGAATATCGAAAAAAAAAAATGACACCATAGGAAAAATTTCCTGGCTCCGCCAAAGCTCCATATACTTACTTGAGTTGGTTCAATTTGATTTGATTTGATCTGGTATTTATTTCATGTCTGATAATTATTAATAAGTGTTTATTACGTTATTAACGTTATGTTTAAACATCGACAAACAATCTTTAGATGCTCCGTCCCACTAGACAACGAATCAACCGACAGACTATGAAATATGAAAACCCCCAAATATGGCAGTAACTCCTGCAGGTGAATCTGAGTAGGTCAATCATCAATAACATTATATCAAAGTTAGGGTTTTACAATATCCCTCCTCTGTCTTCAACTTCAAAAATGGGAAAGACGGTGTTGGAGGACTCATGGTTAGCTGCTCGATCCACCGATGTTCACTTCACCGGAGTTCAGCTCACCACCACCAATCCTCCCTCTTCCGATGATCATGTTCTCTGGATGCCTGCGGTGGTTCCTGGAACGTAAGGAATTTGTTTCTATATCTTTTCTCATCTTGTTTCGACAATAATATTAGCAGATTTTTTAATGTTATTTTCTTTATGCTGAATTAGTAATTATTATAATACATTTATAAAGTGGACTATGCTTCACAAGATTCCAAAATTTCTGGTGGATTAAACTATGAGTTTAGTATGATTTTGCAATTATTTATGAGTTATTGGATCTAAATAACCCAAACTTTCACCGTTACTCCGATAGCGCTCCCAACTTACGAATTGTACCACGCCACTCCCAACTTTCAACTTATTTTTCTCTGTCACTCCGAAACTAACTGAACCCTAACCCAATTGACGTGGCACTTATTTAGTGATGTGGCACTTGTTTAGTGACATGGCATCTAACGTCAGCTAATTGGGGTTAAGGTTTAGTTAGTTTGGGAGTGTCGGAGGAAAATAAGTTGAGCGCGGGGAGTGGCGTGGTACAATTCGTAAGTTGGAGTGCTGTCGGCCAAATGGTGAAAGTTGAGGTTATTTTAATCCAATATTCCATTATTTAATTAGAAAATATGAAATTGAAGAATTTAGATGATTTGACGTAAAATAGGTCTTGTTAATTCATATGTAAAGCATATGGATTAGAATTGCGTATATGGATTTGATGAGCACCAAGCAAAGTTCGCAGCGGACATTATCAAGTTATTAGTTCTAATTAAAGTTCGGATTATGATAATGTCTCATAGGATCCAATGTGTTTTTTTTTTTTTTTTGTAAACCGATCTTTGTCGTAAAATCCATGTGGAGTGGAGCTAATACTACACAGGAACAAATAAGAGAATAATTTACATAGTTATATACATTGCCATACATGAATGATGGTAGTTTTACAAGGTTAGCATGATGATACGGAAATACAACAACAACCATACCCAGTAAGTCCCCCAAATAGCAAGCCATTGGTAGGATCTGGGGACACCTTGATGTGTGTGTTTTATCTTCAGGCAAGATCCATGTACTGGGCATGTTTTATTTAAGCTGTTTAGTTCAAACTTCGACAAGGATATTGGTACTAGTCAGAATGGATAAAATTGAGCTAGAAATGTCGATGTCTTCTGATAATTGTATTGCATGCATAGGCTGAGATAGTTTTATTGGCAGTGTTTTGGCAACCCTTGTAAAGAACAAACGCATTCCAGATCCTTTCTACGGGTTGAACAATGAAGCCATCATGGACATTGGTGATTCGGGCCGGGAATACTACACTTTCTGGTTTTTCACAACCTTCGATTGTAAGCTGGTACGTCCAACATTCTCTTATAGTTATTTTATTTGTCTTTAATTTTTTAACCTATTTTTTCTATTAGTAGGTGGCATAGTTCTTTTTAATTCATTTTTATTGTATTCAAATTTCCAAATATTTCACAAGTTTAATTTATTGCTCTGCTAAATTCTGTGTGAAGAGCTTTTAATCCCATTTAATGTAAAAAGACTAATATTTAAATTGAAAAACATTGAATTTCAAATAATTAGTAAGAAATTAATTCTTCATAATGTGTTGAATTTTTTTCAGTCAACTGATCAGCATGTTGATCTGAATTTCCGGGGAATCAATTACTCTGCTGAAGTATATGTGAATGGACACGAAATCGTGCTGCCAAAGGGGATGTTTCGCAGGCATTCAGTTGATGTGACTGATTTCCTTAATCCTGATGGTCAAAATATGCTTGCAGTTCTCGTTCATCCACCTGATCATCCTGGTACCATTCCTCCTCAGGGAGGCCAAGGCGGTGATCATGAGGTAAGAATAATTCGGCCCATTTACCTGACCCGCTTATACATATTTTTAAACACATGCTACTAACCTAATGTGCCATACCAGATCGGGAAAGATGTTGCCACACAATATGTTCAGGGGTGGGATTGGATGGCTCCCATCAGGTAATGATGTCAATATTCTGACTGATCGAATTTAGCAACAAAAAAGACATCTGCAAATGATTTGTTTCAGGCTGTTGTGTATTCACTTTTTTTTGTTTGTTATTCAAGTTTGAGATTTTTCTTTTTATTTCCTGATACTTGGGCGACCACAGCCTAGGGGGGTGCTAAACGGGATGTCAAACATGACCCGTTTAACCCTTTTTCTTTACATATTCGTACTCATAATTACAAATTTAAACAAAAAATACAAACGTTTATAAAACATCACGTGTAAATTAAAAAAATTGATGTCATTTCTCTGAAATTTGAAATTTTGATATAAAATACTAACCATTTCAAGTTATGACGTAAATACACATTTAAAAAAAAATTAAACGGGTCAACCCACGAACCGGCCAGGTCCATAGTTGTTAATGGCGAATAGCGACAAATAGCGATAAGGTACCTATCTATATGCTACATAGCGATTAGCGATAAATAGCGGTGGCTATTTTATAAATAGGGATCCACTAATTTTTTTTTTTAAATTTTATATGTATATTATATCAAAATACCCTGCTCTATATGCTATTTTACATGTATATTTAACAAAAACCTATAATCCAGCTATTTTATAGCTATATTTAATTGCTATTTATAATAAAAAATAAAAAATAAAGTGTTGCTATTCTCGCTATAAGTCACTACAACCTTAATAGCGACACTACATCGATTTGCTACGTAGCGCGCTATAGCGATCGCTATAGCCGCTATTGACAACTATGGCCAGGTCAACCAGAAACTGACCTGAGCCCATTTAGACTATACCCGGACCCACAAATTTCGTGTTAGGTTCATGTCGTGTCATAAATGGATCCGTTTTCTATTTATAATTTTATATCAAAGAGAGTATGGTTATTATGTCTCCTTCTTTCTGGCATAATTGTTGCAGGGATAGGAACACTGGCATTTGGGATGAGGTATCCATCACTGTTGCTGGGGTGAGTTCATGCTTAAATGTCAAAGATTATTCATGTAAAGGGAGCATTGAATATATAATTCTTGCTTATAGTTTTCATCACAACATTGCAGCCTGTGAAAATTGTAGATCCTCATTTGGTTTCATCGTTCTTTGACGGTTACAAGAGGGTTTATTTGCATGCTACAACAGATTTGGTAAACAGAAGTGGTAAGGCTGCTGATTGTTCCTTAAGTATTCAAGTGTCAACCGAGCTTGAAGGAAATACAGTTTTAGTTGAAAATCTCCAGACGAAACAAGTGTCTATCCCTGCGGAATCACATGTTCAGTTTACATTTCCTGAGGTGATGTTTCTGATGTCAGAATCTTTGTAATTAATTTGTTATTTTAATGGCAGCACTTAATGATTTATGATTGCAGCTTTTTTTGTACAAACCAAATTTATGGTGGCCAAATGGCATGGGCAAGCAATCTCTTTACAATGTTGAAATTACGGTTAATGTTGATGGTTATGGAGAGTCTGATGCATGGAGCAATCATTTTGGGTTCCGTAAAATTTATAGTGAAATTGATAGTGCTACTGGTGGAAGGTATGGATCGTATTTAACTGGCTATACAAAGAAGTAAATAGATATATATTAGTTTTGTAATCATATATGACGCCCATTTTTTTGGGACCAAAAACAATTCTCGTTTGACCCAGTACCTGACCCACCCATTTTGCTATCTCTGCCTATGCTTATCATGGGTTCCTTTTGCAGGCTGTTTAAGGTGAATGGAGAGCCGATATTCATTCGAGGTGGAAACTGGATTTTATCTGATGGTTTGCTTAGGCTTTCAAAAACACGTTACCAAACAGACATTAAGTTTCATGCCGATATGAACTTTAATATGCTACGCTGTTGGGGCGGTGGATTGGCTGAGAGACCCGATTTTTATCATTACTGTGATATTTATGGTTTACTGGTATGTCTCTCTCTCATCCTTAGGGTTGTCTATACTAAAAAAGTGAGTATATTACAAAAATCATCCTTTATGTATGTCACTTATTGCAAACTGTGTCCTTAGTCTTCAATAATTACAGAAAACGTACTCGATGTTTGCAAACCCTTGCAAGTTATGTCCTTTAGCCCTAACTCAGTTTTTTTGTGGTTAAATCTGACCAAATGGACCCCACATGAGGGTATTTTGGTCATTTTACTCTCATGTGGGGTCTATTTGGTTAGATTTAACCACAAAAATACCCTCATGTGGGGTCCATTTGGTCAGAATTAACCACAAAAATTAACTGAGTTAGGGCTAAAGGACATAACTTGCAAGGGTTTGCAAACATCGAGTACGTTTTCTGTAATTATTGAAGGCAAAGGACACAGTTTGCAATAAGTGACATACATAAAGGACTATTTTTGTAATTTACTCCAGTTAATTTTTGTGGTTAATTCTGACCAAATGGACCCCACATGAGGGTATTTTTGTGGTTAAATATGACCAAAATACCCTCATGTGGGGTCCATTTGGTCAGATTTAACCACAAAAAATTAACTGAGTTAGGGCTAAAGGACATAACTTGCAAGGGTTTGCAAACATCGAGTACATTTTCTGTAATTATTGAAGACAAAGGACACAGTTTGCAATAAGTGACATACATAAAGGACGATTTTTGTAATTTACTCTAAAAAAGTTGAATAAGATATTCTGTGTGCATCAATGATGTTATAGGTTTGGCAAGAATTTTGGATCACTGGGGATGTTGATGGTAGAGGAGACCCGATCTCCAACCCAAATGGGCCGTTAGATCATGAACTTTTCTTGTATTGTGCACGGGATACGGTCAAACTTCTAAGAAATCATCCTAGCCTTGCTCTATGGGTTGGAGGAAACGAACAGACACCACCAGATGACATCAATGAAGCTTTGACAAACGACCTAAAACTTCATCCATTCTTCCTAAAAGTCAATAAGTCAACAGAAAAGGAAGAAACAACAGCCTTGACTTCGATGGATCCCAGTCAATATCTAGATGGAACACGAGTTTACATAAAAGGGTCATTGTGGGAAGGATTTGCAGATTCGCAGGGTGGATGGACTGATGGGCCTTATGAAATTCAGAATCCCGAGGACTTTTTTAAAGACGACTATTATGCATACGGGTTTAATCCCGAAGTGGGTAATGTGGGAATGCCGGTTGCTGCTACTATAAGAGCAACAATGCCTTCAGAAGGATGGGAGATTCCTTTATTTAATAAGTTACCTAGTGGATATGTACAGGAAGTCGCAAACCCTATATGGGTTTACCATAAATACATTCCTTACTCTAAACCCGATAAGGTTCATGATCAGATACTATCCTACGGTAAACCCAAGGATCTTGATGATTTTTGTCTCAAGGTAATTTTCATTTGCCTTTTAACTAGATTTTTTATTGATATTTGCCACCGTCTCATTTTTTATTTGTTTCCAAGGCCCAACTGGTGAACTATGTTCAATATAGAGCATTATTAGAGGGATGGACATCGCGTATGTGGACTAAATACACGGGTGTGCTGATCTGGAAAACACAGAATCCTTGGACCGGTCTACGTGGCCAATTCTATGATCATCTTCATGACCAAACTGCTGGATTTTACGGCTGTCGCCACGCTGCAGAACCCATACACGTTCAGTTAAACCTGTCAACTTATTTCATAGAGGTACATCCTTCTTTTTTAAATCATGTTATAACTTGATTAATCGTTAACACATAATCACATCCAGGTGGTTAACACCACGTCAAGTGACCTTGCTGACATGGCAATTGAGGTGTCGGTATGGGATCTTGAAGGAGCATGTCCTTATTATAAAGTTACTGAAAATCTCTCGGTGCCATCAAAGAAAACAGTACCAATGTTCGAGATGAAATACCCCAAGTCCACAAATCCTAAACCCGTCTATTTTCTTCTTCTCAAACTTTATAACCCGTCAGATTTTCGTATAATATCAAGGAATTTTTACTGGCTACATCTACCCGATCGTGATTATCAGCTACTCGAACCGTACAGAAAGAAGAAAATACCTCTCAAGATGACTTCTGACATTTCTATTAGCGGGTCAACTTATACTGTTCATGTCAACGTGAAGAACACATCAAAGAAACCGGAAAAAAATAGTTCACTCTACAAGAACAACTTCATTGAAAGATATGACGATGGTGTTGACTTTGACTCTGACTTGACTTCATCGTACATTACAAAACCAGAAGCTGGTTTCCTGCAGAAGTTCTACAAACAATTTTCAAGAGTAGAAAACGATAGTAGAGTTTCTGAAATCAACGGGGCTGAGGTTGGGGTTGCATTTTTTCTTAGTTTCTCGGTTCATTCTACTAAACAGGATCATCAAACAGGGGAAGACACTCGAATTCTTCCGGTTCATTATTCAGATAATTATTTTTCGTTGGTTCCGGGAGAGGAGATGGCAGTAACGATTTCTTTTGAAGTACCTAAAGGTGTCACACCGCGAGTTTCACTTCATGGCTGGAATTTTGATAGTGCACATACTGTTCATTAATCCCGACCCGTCATTGCCTGTGTTTGTTTGTGTGTGTGTTTAACTAAACTAATGATTTTTTAAGTTAATCACTATTACAAAATTCGGTTGCCCAGTCTGTTGTTTGTTGTAATAAAGAGATTGTTGTTTTGTTGTTGTATATGACTCAATAATTTTATTTCTGGTGTTGCATGTATTTTAGTTACTACAAGGATTGCTTTGTCATTATAATAAAGATCAGCGACTGAACGTGTAAATAGCTAAATACCAACTTGACTAACCGAGTGTAACATGAGTAGTTACATTCAAGGGGTGATGTATTGATAAGCAGCTAACTCCTTTCAGTAGAAGTCTTAGTTTGAATCTTGCTTCAAATGGATTCCTATTGAAAGCTAGATTACTTTGTGATCTACATGATCCCATTGTTAAGCAAGATATTGACGAGGTCTTATGAGTTTTTTCGGTAGTAGGTTCTTTTGGTAATTACTCGTCAAAATATGTTCTGTTGAGGGGTGAGTCCCTATCCAACAAAGCTCCATGGCGATAGGACCGTGTAAGGGGATAAGCTTGTAGGCCAAATCGCTCAACGAGAATGGAAAATATTAACCAACTTGTATACAGGGTGAGTTTCTCAAACAATACAACTCCAGGGATAAGCTTGTAGCCTCGACAAACGGAATATTCACGTGCAGCTTCTTCAACATCTCTATAAATCTACCGTACTGCTCTGCATTCTTACCTTTCGCTAACCTACCAGGGTAAGGGGTGTCGGCTTATACACCCTAATTGGCTCCTTCTTTGCCACCTTCTCTCCTGAAGACCCGGTGGACTGTGTTGTACTTGCTCGGCACAACCTCGCGTCCACTTTGCCAGCAGGGGTCTCCATCTCAATCTCCCCGTCGACCGGTTCTTCGTCAACTACCGGTCACCAGGGTCAGTAGTAAATTGTGGTAACATAAAATATCTATATCAAATTTTAAGTTAACGTTTTATAATGTTTATAATATGTAGTTTCTCTATGTACGTTTATTTTTATTTTTATTTGATAATTAATTTTAACTAGTTTTTTATATCGCGCGTTGCGGCGAAACCAAATAAATGATAATGTAAAATAAACATGATTTGAAAATAAAGCATGTTGTTTAGAAAGTCAAACCATTAAACGATTTAGTTTATCATCGTACCGTTTTATGATACCAAATAAATATTTTATTTTGAGTATAACCTCGTTTTAACAAAACTTATAACGGAATGACAGAGAAAGAAATCTAGCACAACTACATACTTAAGTTTTTAGAAAAAAATTATAAACATAACTTATTAAAGAAGTATCAAATTAATCGATAAATTAATATATGTTAAAAAAAGAAAAAAAACAATTATTTAAAAAAGGAAAAGGAAATAAATATTTAAAAAAAAGAAAAATATGTTATTAAAAGTAAATATAATAAAAAATATTATTGTATATTAAATAATAAAATAATAAAAAACTATATATTATTATAAAAATAAAGTTACTATTCATCGTCCCTCGAAATCAATTGTATATTAAATAATAAAATAATAAAAAACTATATATTATTATAAAAATAAAGTTACTATTCATGGTCCCTCGAAATCAATATATATAATTTCCCTCCCCAAATTCCAATCATATACCCATTTGACCATCTCCCCCAAATTTTATAATTTCCCTCACATTCTCATATTTCCCTCTCCTATCAATTTCCACCAGCGCACCACTTGTGAATCGTGGCTGAGTGACCGACGAACCATCATCGCCGCCAGTTGTCGCTCCGCACTTCAACGCTTCAATCCTCACTTTAGCCCTGGGGCGCAGGTAATTGTTTTCTCATGTATCAACCGTGCTTCAATAACATTTAGGGTTTCAATTAAAATTATTGAGTTTGGCGGTTAAATTCAGGGAAGATATGTGTTTGAGGGTGTATATCATGTCAGGAGGATTTCAAATGGTTTCAACAATCAAGTTATCATGGGATTCAAATGGTATTTATTATAGATAATTGAGATCTTCTGACATCACTAGGAGGACAAATGGTATTTCGAGATCTTACGACCTCAGAAAAAACAATATGGAATTTTAAGGTATCTAGAGATCTTGAGTTGGAAGTAATAAGAGGTTATGGCTGAGAATTATCATATATGAAATATACAGAGCTCAAGATGAACAAACACATCTATTACAACTTTAGGTTTATCATTCTGGAAAATTATATTAGTGTGTTTATTTGCCCTAGCTATTGAGTTAATTTGTCAAATTTTAGTTATGTTTTGATTAAGTTTTGGATTATTGCTTTTATTTTTACATATGGTTAACTAAGCTTACTTGTTTATGTTCTATGTGCTTAACTATATAAACCATCTTGTAGCCATAAACTCGAACTTCTGCAAGACTTATGAACTTTATTTTGACCAATGTTTTCATTTATGTGCAACTGAGGTTTATGCCCAGGTAAGTTGTTAAGGTTGTATGCAAGATTTATGTGAACTTAATTGGGATCACATCTTAGCATGCTCATATTTTTTCTTAGAGTTAAATGCCTGGTTGGTCCCTATGGTTTGTAAATATTGCAGACTTGGTCCCAGTCGTTTACTAATTACAGAGTTGGTCCCAGTGGTTGCAAATTTTGCACTCGGGTGATCCTTATTACTAACCCATGTTATATTTTCAGTTAAATGTATGCGAAATGACTAGATTGCCCCTGAACAATAAAAAAAAAAGATGGCCCACCCTCATCTTCTTCCTCCCCTCTCTCTCTCTCTCTCTCTAAAACCCACCACCACCGCCACCACCTCCTCCACAGGTCCAACGACACTCTAACCGTCATAGATCCAAATATTCCAGAACACGTTTCCGGTAAACCCTAAATCAGTATCTCCGGTGAGATATTATTTTTCGGCAAAGGTGATTGAATGTGGCTCAAATGGAAGGATCATTCTTTTCTTGTTTTGACTTCCCTCATTATTTCTAGATGTTAATTTAACAGCTGCATCATTATTGCAAACCACAGGGACCAAGGGACCAACCAGGCATTTAGACCGTGGGGTATGGTGGGGCTTGGGTTGGGGCATTTGTTGACACGTGGAATGGGAGCCCAAACCGTTTGAATTTTAAATTCAAATTTTGAATGTCCGCTATGACGTGGCGGGTGAGCGAATGGGAGGCAGCCAGCTAGCATGGCCATACCACCCCACGCCCGGCTTGAAAGCCAAGCCCCAAGGGCCACGCCCCAACCCAAGCCCCATACCCTATGGCCTTAACTCATTTTCTTATGTTTTAAGTTTGGAAACAAGATAGTTGGACCCACTTGTATATTTATTATTAATTGTCTATTACAAAACACTACCAGTAACTTCTTGTGATTGATTTTTTTTTTGTATAATTTCTATTTCCTACACTATTAGTTGTGGGTTTTTAACCATGTCTTAACCCATCGCTGTTCAGGAAATCAAACTTGAGCCATGCGTGATGTGTGAACACCTTGACAAAGAACCTCACTTTAATCTAGACAGGTACCCCGCTCAACCCTTTTATCATTAAATAGGCGTTGCATTTACATCTAAAAAATTAAATCCTTTTTAGATCAAAGATGGAGACATTATTTGCTTACAGGAACTTCCTAAAGCTGATGAAAAATACTGAAATACTGATGTTGCCTCATTTCTATGATATGTGAAAAATCGTCAGGTGTGTTATGTTTCACCATATTTATATATATTAATTTAAACTTGTCATGAACAGTATTTTAGTTTTATTTTCTCAATATTATTTTTTTAAGTTTTCATTATTTTGTTGTTTTATTACATTTATTGATTTTAAACTTAGTTTTTTCTCATATAACTTTTAACATACGATCAAAGTATCTGTTATCAAATAGGAAATCATAAAAATAAATGTGAGTCGTACCTGGGGTTGTTTGCTTTAATTCAGTACAATTTGGTGGTGCTACAGTGTCTGCTAATCAAAAGTAAAAACAATAAAAATAAATACTTGTACCGATGTAGATATGTTCAATCGGTTTCGATTTGCCTTGGTACTACAGCGGTACAATATCCATTTTCGAAAAAATATCGCAATTAACTAAAATAAACATAGTATGCAAACGAATCGAACCGATATCAACTAAGCAACATCACTAGATATTCATTTTTATTATTTACAATTGATGTGATGTTTTCTCTTTCGATTACTATAGCCAGTGTCGGCATCATATCGAAGCAAATTGGAAATTGATACTGATTGAATTCCCACCGCGAAGCGCGGGAGAATCTCACTATATATTTTATATATATGAATTGAATGTGGTAATGAATAATAAAAGAGTAACCAAGAATTTTTAAATAATTGATTTATTAATAGTATTTTATTGATTATACAATTTGATTGCATTTGGTATAGAAATAATTGTTTTACATAGTATTTATTGATTATACAGTTTTATTACATTCAGTATAGAAATTATTATGTGTTTATATCGACCGAAAATGATAAAAATGAACATTGTATCAGCACCGATGTTGTTTTAATAGTATCGATAGGTTCAAACTGTCACAATACCGGTACCGATATTTGTTTATCGTGGCAGACGGAATTGTATAATTGAATTTTTTTTTTGAACCGGAAAACCATAAAAATGAATCTATGTACCGATACCGATGTTCGGTACGATGACGATACGTATTAGTTTATTGAAAGAGAAAACAATAAAATAAATATCGGCACCGAAACCGTGGTTGTTAGTTCGTTTCACTACGGAAGCGGCACGGTATTCGATATCAAACAGTAAACCAAAACAATGAATACATACAAGTACCATTGTTGTTCTGCTCAATTTGGTATGATATGGTAGCGATATTGTGTTAGGTTATTGAAAGCAAAAGCACTAAAAATAGATACCAGTATCGAGACAAATGTTGTTCACGGTTCGGTTTGGTACGATAGCAGCAGAGTACTCTTTTTCTATAAAAGATAGAACGCAAACAAACTAGGACAGTATCATTTGAACAACATCAATATCAGTATCCATAATTGTTTTTATTGTTTTCAATCGATGTAAGGCTTTCTTTTTCTATTCGAATAGCAAGTGACGGTACTGTAACGAATCGAATTGATACTGACCGACTTCCCGCTGCGAAGCGCGGGAAAATATCACTAGTTTTATATTAAAATATCCCAAGCTAGGAAGAAACGATCCTGAGTTTTCTTGCCATTTGTAGATAGTTCATTTAAGCTCTCTAGATAGAAGGAAGATGATTTATGTCTTGAATTGTGAGTTGGGCTTTCTTACTCATATACTAATATTGTAATCCTTATACGTTAATGGTATTGTAACAAAAATCGACAAGTCAAAATTGCATACATATGATAACGTGGTTGGCAGAGTTGGCCAGAAACTTAATCTGGATTACCCAACAAAAAATAGACTTCCTCCTTGCAACTATTATTCTCAGCAACCCAAACCCCACCCCCATCAAGTAGCGTTTTGCAGAACACTTGCTAGATTTGTTGGTTCACTACAATCCAGTTTCTATACTTTTGACTTTTCTTGAACATGTATTCATATGGCAATGGTGAAAATCTGAAATATAGTCTTTTTTCTACTTAGGTTCAGGTTCATGATATTCTTTATTATGAAGTGTTAAGACATCCCTCTGTTTGAATTATAATGTCAGAAAACTTTGAAAGTTGCTTTCCACCATGTAAACAAGAGGTATATGGAATCTTGAATGATATTTTTTACTGGTAGGTTTCTAAATCTTGTTAATTTGAAGCTTATAATACACAATATTAGGTTACCAAAGCAGAGCACTGTTGGAGATGCTCTAAATGAAATAAAGACAAAGGTGCTTTGGATTTTAAATACAATGCACTTTCATTTAGTTATATTCAAGGCTAAATTATTGAGTTAGCATTCCTGATTCGAATAACACATTTTTTAAACAGGTTAAATTATCTCATCTAAGTGATGAACTTAGACCAATTGCAGTATTTTCTCATAAGATCTACAAGGTAGTGTGATATTTTTTAAGTTATTTTTTGTTTCAGTTTCTAGTAGAATGATCAAATTTAGGAAATTTACCAACACACTATTTTGCAGGTCTTATTGAGAAGATAAATAATCAAAACTGGACATTACGAGCTGAGGAAGTAAGTTGGCCTCTACTAAGGAGATTGAGAATATAAACTTGTATTTACATTTTTTAAAGTTAAGAAAATATATTTAGAACAATATTGAAGTGTAGAAGAAAAGAACTCGAGCCCCAAGATCCTTGATTCATGCATTATCATTTCACGAAAGTGGTTGAAAAACGATACTGAAAGCTAACGACTGACTTTAGAAGCTATGATGTGGAAGGTTATGAAACAACTATCAGATATTGAAGATTGGTAAAAGTAAAATGCTTTCGTGTCTCTTTATTTAGTTATTGTAAGTTACACTTTGTGGTGACTATATTGTTATTTGAATTTGGACAAGTGTATTGAAGTCAACATATGACTATTAATGGTATATGTGGTTATTATTGTTTTGGTGTAATTCAATTATTTATGTTACAAAGTTGCATTTATTGTAAAAAAAGGTTGTATTTTTTTCATTGAAAAGATAATGATGGTTGCAATAAGTTTAGAAAAAAGTTGCATTGTTGTAACTAAACTGTAATAAAGGTTGCATTTAAGTAAAGTAAAAGTTGCGTTTGAGTGTAGAAAGGTTGCATTTTTGTAAGTAAATTGTAATAAAAGTTGCATTTGAGTATTAAAAGAGTTACTTTTGAAAGTAAAAAAAGTTGCATTAGAATGTAAAAAAGTTGCATATAAAAAGGTTGCATTTGAATATTAAATGCAACATTTTCAAAAAAAGTTGCATTAGTTCATAGAAAGGTTGTATTAGCTCTAATGCAACTGCTGCTAATGTAGCCCCCAATAAAAGATTGTATTAGCCCTAATGCAACTTTTTCAAGGCCTAATGTAACTTTTTCCTAGGGTTGCATTAGGTTCATTTTCTTGTAGTGGATGTTAGGTGATGATTTCTAATGCAGCCCCCAATAAAATGTTGTATTAGGCCTAATGCAACTTTTTCAAGGCCTAATGCAACTTTTTCCTAGGGTTGCATTAGGTTCATTTTCTTGTAGTGGATGTTAGGTGATGATGATGATGATATTCCGGATGCCGATCAAGCACATAGCAAGAACCGAACACCATAATGTTGAAGCTTCCGCAAGAACGATGTCTTTTGTTTAGTTTAATATGGAACATGTAACTCTTTATGTCACATTATGTTTATCTTACCTAGAAAGGATGTAAATTCTAGATACTTTAATCATGTCGGAGACTTTAATTGAGAAAGTTTTTGCAAATCCATATTATTCTTAAACTAAATGTGTATTTAGTAGTAATTTCATGATAAAATAAGATGGGTGTTACAAATACCCACTATAAAGCGAAACTCTGACTCGTTGTAAGTATTATAACCCTGCTATTACCCTACACGATTGATCTAGGATTCCGTAATGCATGTCCGCTCTGCCCGACTCAGTCATTGGAATTCTGTGTTGTAACGCCCATATTTCTTATTCCAAATAAGTATTATTATTTACAAAATTCGGGCATGACCCGTTCGTATAATGAACAATTCCCTGTAAGAACTTAAACATGATGCAGCGGAAAATATGAGCCCAAAAATTTTCTTTCTTATTTAGACCCATTACTTATTTAAAACCTCAAATACAAATGATAAACATTTACAAAAAAGGGATTAACAATAACCACATTAAAGTAACGCTTCAAGACAATACATAAATCGGACTATGTGGCCGTTCTTCCCGTACAATCTTTAATTTGGGGCTCGATCAATGCATGCTTATCTTCGATAGTAGTGGTAGAGATACGTGCAATACCTGTGAACATCACATACAACTTAACCATTAGTCATTGACAATGTTATACAACATGATTCTCATATAATCTAATGGTGAATAACATTTAACAATAAAACTTTGATTTATTTAACTCTCCTCTCGTATTTCCTTATTCAGAGTTCGACTTCAATACTTCAAGAACCCGGTGTTCATATACCTGCAATGCATTTCAATCTCAAACACACCATTAGCAATCATTAATACTCGAACAGAATGAAACCATTCCGTACCATTCCTTTATAAATTTATAACATTTCGCATTCACAAACGTATACATTCCTAATTTTTACGTGCATTCATAGCAACCACTTTCTACTTACATATATTTTTTTTTCAGCCCCTTCACCCGGTCGGGTCGGGTTAACCACCCGGCCGTGTCAACTAACCATATATTTTTCACAGAACCTTCACCCGGCCGTGTCAGCTCTGCACTTTTCCCAGCCATTAATTCTTACCGAAACGAACATAACTCTCTCATTTTTGATCCGTTTTACCCGATTCTTTTTCCTACGCGCCCGTAATTTAATTACGGATCCGTTTATCACTTCGGGTAGCATCAAAATCTGATTTATAAGCAAACGGCTTATAAACCCCTTTATACATTATTTGACCCGCCTAATCCTACTAGTTTACTTTCATTATAAACAACTCCTTTGTTATACTAAAATAATACTTACCTCAATACTTCTCATTCATTACATGATTCTTGCATATTTTTCTACACATAAATATTAAATACTACGTACATACTAAGAAGTGAATTGGAATCACTTACATCGTGTGTCCGAGTTGTGCATAGCTTCTTTATTTACCCTTGATCCGTTAGCCTTCCATTCTTGAGTCCATGTCAATTGGGATTCCTATCATTTCAAGTCATTACGTCCATATCATAGTTAGTATGCATGTTCGTTCATATCACATCCATTCCTAGCTCTTAGCTACATAGACTTTCATTAGTCAAGCTTATCATGCATATGACATGAACCGACAACCACAATATTCAACATTCACTCACTCAAATTTATTATCATACGTACGTACACATAATTGTTCTAACACATATACATGATTCTTTAAAATCTCATAAACATATTCATAAGTCTAATCATGCCACTCGCATATTCGTTGACTTTTTAGAAAGTCAACGGTTATACCTACTTATTCCCAACTTATGAACACACACACAATTATCTTGATATGATAGACTACTTGTAGTATCATTATACACATTTCATATTCATGTTATGTGGTACATACAACTACATGATTACTTGATTTTATATCCGATGTTCACAAGATCAATTTTACATATAGTAACGCTTTAAACACACCTTAACAACTGTAAACATTCACCCGAAGCAATATTTAGTGTTTAGTAAATCGGTGACTAGAAAATCATATGTTTTAACTCCATAAAACACATTATTTTCATTGCTGCATTTTTCACGCAACGGCTGTTCGGGGTCACTTTTCCCCTTTTTAATCACATAATCTGACTTCGACTTTCAAATAAGAATTGTAATATGCGAAACAACCTTTTCAACGATATAAGGCTCATTGTCTAACTCCTAATAACGAATGAGATACGGCCTTTACAAGATGACTATCTAGGGCTGTCAAAAGTGACGAATTTACTAACTTTTCATGCTGTTTTGACCCACTAAATCTCATAACCAGCCTCTTGTAACCAAATATGAAATGTAATATGTGAAACAACCTTTCCAACGATATAAGGCTCGTTGTCTAACTTCTAATAACGAATGAGATACGGCCTTTACAAGATTACTATCTAGGGCTGTCAAAAGTGACGAATTTACTAACTTTTCATGCTGTTTTGACCCACTAAATCTCATAACCAGCCTCTTGTGACCAAATATGAAATGTAATATGCGAAACAACCTTTCTAAGGATATAAGGCTCGTTGTCTAACTCCTAATAACGAATGAGATACGGCCTTTACAAGATGACTATCTATGGCTGTCAAAAGTGACGAATTTACTAACTTTTTAACACAAACTTGAATCAATTCAAGTTTCATGTAGGCATTTTATCAAACACTTGATGGGTTTCACATTAATAGAATATTTTGTACAAGTATCTTATGTTCATCTTCCTATTCTTGCCTATAAAAATTCAAATACTATTGAAATCGACCTAAAATCACACCATACTCAAACTATCAAACAAACATTCATCGCATACAACATGCTACATAAATTTTTGAACAAGAATTCGACATAGGTGTTATACCCATGTCGCCACTTTCGTTAGCCCAAGTGGGTTTCATCTTCAAACCTCAATTAACACCAAAATCTTGATAAATTCACAGTCCATATGATAATTCTAACATATATTCGTGCTCGATTTCATAAAATTTCAAGAATTGATCATAACCTAATTCATACAAAAATCATCAAATCCAAAATTACCACTTACCATGTGTTTTACAGAGTTGAACAATCAAGAATCTTGTTCATGCAAGTTCGATTTCAGCCAGAATCCATCCAATTTGGTCGATTAGGGTTTGAGAAGGGTTTCCCCCTTCTTTCTCTTCTCTGGTCGAACACCCACCTACGCCCAGGTGTGGGTGTGGGGTTTTTAATTTTATTTTTTTATATATTATCTTTTCACTCATTCAAAACTAACCCCTCATGTTTGTTACTTAATCATAATTGACCCAATTTCATTTCCTTTCTTGTTTTGCTAGGCATTTAACTAGGTTTAATAACCTAGTTATTACATTTCCTTCTTTTAAACGCGTTAACATACTGGCAACTAAGTAATTCGAATTTTGGGGCGTTACAAATCTACCCCCCTTAAAGAAGGTTTCGTCCCCGAAACCTCTTTCTTTTCTGCCATAACCCGTCTAGTTTTATTCTCGTTTGTTCATTCATTCGAGTTACATTGGAAGACTTACATAAGCATGTTGTGAGAATTTACACTAGTCACACATCCCATAGTCATCATTATTTCATTCATTTCTGCATACAATCTCGTTCACTCGTACGCATTCAACACATCGTACTCATTCATGCATATAATCATCTAACAATAGACCTACTTATAAACGAGTTTCGTCCCTTCGTACAAATAACATATTTTAACACATTTGTAGGTTCAAGTTCTATTCACATATAGGTTTTAGAGTCTAAGGCGAGCTTTCATTTTAAACCCGCCGCCATTTATGGCTATCATCCGTGTCTTACGGTTACTACTTGCTGGTTAAACTCGTTTCATGGTTTACTTATTAGGCACTAGCATTCATACAGCTCGATGACATTAAGTTCGAGTTGAAATTCATTCCTTGGTCGACCTATAAGAGTCAAACCTTCCTTTTCATGTCACATTTTATGCTATAAATAATTCATACAGAAGTTCAATCATTGCGTAAAATTTTATATTCATATATTAAATAATTTGCTAACCTTACTTCCTTGACGCAGTACTTGGACATGCAGCAACGAGTCGGTCCTCTTCGTCACCATCCATACCATGTTTCGGATTGACCTCATTCATCCGTGTGACGAGCTTTCGCTTATGAACATTCTTTCACTGACCTTACTAGGATTATCACATCCTGGTTTCTTATTTATATATTAATACTTTCTCAACTCCTTCGTAGAACATTGATGCGTTCCACCTGTACAAAACAGGTCCATACGTGACCATTTCTTAACATATCATTTTAGTTGTTTGACCCATTCACGATGGTTCAATACATAACTGTTCTTCCGCAATTCTTTAACTTATTTATCAACTTCTGCAGTTTGACTTTTCAAAGTCAACCTGCCACTTCTTTCTCTTTTATGAATACACATAACGAAGTACATGTTTGTACTTCTTGTCAATTCAAGCATATATTTAATTTCATCACTTTATGCTTTAGTGCTCCTCACGTACACTTGTCCTTTCCGTTAAAGCTTAGGTCTTTCGCCCGGGTCGTAACCCGTCCTTCACTTTGACTCTCTAGAGTCAAGTATCAACATATTTCACGCTTGTAATTTATCCAATGTTTATTTCTTACTGCTACAACTTCTTGCCACATCAACCGTTTTCTATGTTTCATACCTATTTAATGGACCGAACTAATGTATCCATTCTTTATTACTTGTTTTATTATTAACAATTCATCTTCATTCGGCTTCTCAAGAGTCAACTACAATCACCTTTTTACCCGCATTTTATTACTTGCTTTATTACTTATCATTATATTTCGTTTGACCTTCGGAAGTCTACTTTGTAAATACAATCTTACATATGCCTATCGATTATTCTATCCTGACACATCCATCTCTAGTCGAGTCATAAACTCCTATTAAATGTATAACTTTTATACATACCTGGCACAAGTCGAAATCCATTGACTTGTTATCCATATTTTGCTTGACTATTTCCTTCCCGTTTGTGACATTACATTTCCGTACATCATGCTCACCTACAATTAAATAACTTAACCATTTCAAACATTAACACCTGGTTCAAATGGTACTCACCATTCGACCCGCATAACTCATTTATCCTTTCAGCCATCCTTTCATACAATACTTGAGCGTAATTATATTCATATATTTACATATATATAAGTTCAAAACATAGCAATAATAATATCCGCTTCACAAGGAATATTTACTCGTTCTATCTATAATTATTAAAAATTTTGAGCTATTCACTCTTGTCATCCATTCTTACTTATCTTATTCGTGCCTATTTACAAATTTCGAACTTTTTCATCCTATCATTCATTCCCTTCTATGTTTCGAATCCGTCTCGCGGTTTCTAACATATCATTCATATCTTTCATCCCTTTCATGTTTCGAATCCGTCTCGCGGATTCTAACATATCATTCATATCTTTCATTCTTTGAATCCGTCTCGCGGATTCTAACATATCATTCATATCTTTCATTCTTTGAATCTGTCTCGCGGATTCTAACATATCATTCATATCTTTCATTCTTTGAATCCATCTCGCGGATTCAAACTTTGCATTCATATCTTGTTGATCCGTACTTTCTTACGGATTCAACATTCTTCATTCTTATCACTTATACTTTTTACTCTTACGTAGTATCCTCAATTTCCCGAGAGACTTATTACCCATTTCACTCGCACGCCCACCTGCTACCCAGTTCTACCAGACATACATGCGATAATTACCACGGTCTCACGAACGTCATATGCTTCTTGCGTACTGGCCAGGTGCGCAATCCACATACTAGTTTCGTGCCTTCGTGTAATCATCGCCTTATGTCCGAGAAGTGGGTTTCAGTTTC
Organism: Helianthus annuus; assembly: GCF_002127325.2. Classification (NCBI taxonomy): domain Eukaryota; kingdom Viridiplantae; phylum Streptophyta; class Magnoliopsida; order Asterales; family Asteraceae; genus Helianthus; species Helianthus annuus. The sequence continues at coordinate 75,166,008 of NC_035443.2, forward strand.
GTGCATATTTCTAAAACTTCCCCAAGACCACATCATTGTCTTTCGTTTAATAATTACCCTCCCAAGGAGATCTCTTCCTTTTTCTTTTAACATCGGTACCCATACATATTAATAGCGTGTACCTGGGGTTAATTTGCCTATTTGCATCTTTGCGTGCCTTAGTATTCATCCTATTCTGCATCCACGGACCATCCTCTTCAAACACTTATGCTTACCTTGCACATACAAAACCGTTAGTTTCTTTATTCACATGCATAAATACATACTTACATTCGCTTTTACCTTTAGATCTTGATCGAGTCCTGGATTGTACGGGTTCATGGTTACAAGAGCACGCAGGTTTGAGTTCAAGTATTTGCCTCCTCATACTTGATTTCCCTCAAACTAGGGCTCTGATACCAACTTGTAATGCCCATATTTCTTATTCCAAATAAGTATTATTATTTACAAAATTCGGGCATGACCCATTCGTATAATGAACAATTCCCTGTAAGAACTTAAACATGATGCAGCGGAAAATATGAGCCCAAAAATTTTCTTTCTTATTTAGACCCATTACTTATTTAAAACCTCAAATACAAATGATAAACATTTACAAAAAGGGGATTAACAATAACCACATTAAAGTAACGCTTCAAGACAATACATAAATCAGACTATGTGGCCGTTCTTCCCTTACAATCTTTAATTTGGGGCTCGATCAATGCATGCTTATCTTCGATAGTAGTGGTAGAGATACGTGCAATACCTGTGAACATCACATACAACTTAACCATTAGTCATTGACAATGTTATACAACATGATTCTCATATAATCTAATAGTGAATAACATTTAACAATAAAACTTTGATTTATTTAACTCTCCTCTCGTATTTTCTTATTCAGAGTTTGACTTCGATACTTCAAGAACCCGGTGTTCATATATCTGCAATGCATTTCAATCTCAAACACACCATTAGCAATCATTAATGCTCAAACATAATGAAACCATTCCGTACCATTCCTTTATACATTTATAACATTTCGCATTCACAAACGTATACATTCCTAATTTTTACGTGCATTCATAGCAACCACTTTCTACTTACATTATTTTTTTTTTTCAGCCCCTTCACCGGGCCGGGTCGGGTTAACCACCCGGCCGTGTCAACTAACCATATATTTTTCACAGAACCTTCACCCGGCCGTGTCAGCTCTGCACTTTTCCCAGCCATTAATTCTTACCGAAACGAACATAACTCTCTCATTTTTGATCCGTTTTACCCGATTCTTTTTCCTACGCGCCCGTAATTTAATTACGGATCCGTTTATCACTTCGGGTAGCATCAAAATCTGATTTATAAGCAAACGTCTTAAAAACCCCTTTATACATTATTTGACCCGTCTAATCCTACTAGTTTACTTTCATTATAAACAACTCCTTTGTTATACTAAAATAATACTTACCTCAATACTTCTCATTCATTACATGATTCTTGCATATTTTTCTACACATAAATATTAAATACTATGTACATACTAAGAAGTGAATTGGAATCACTTACATCGTGTGTCCGAGTTTTGCATAGCTTCTTTATTTACCCTTGATCCGTTAGCCTTCCATTCTTGAGTCCATGTCAATTGGGGTTCCTATCATTTCAAGTCATTATGTCCATATCATAGTTAGTATGCATGTTCGTTCATATCACATCCATTCCTAGCTCTTACCTACATAGACATTCATTAGTCAAGCTTATCATGCATATGACATGAACCGACAACCACAATATTCAACATTCACTCACTCAAATTTATTATCATACGTACGTACACATAATTGTTCCACATATACATGATTCTTTAAAATCTCATAAACATATTCATAAGTCTAATCATGCCACTCGCATATTCGTTGACTTTTTAGAAAGTCAACGGTTATACCTACTTATTCCCAACTTATGAACACACACACAATTATCTTGATATGATAGACTACTTGTAGTATCATTATACACATTTCATATTCATGTTATGTGGTACATACAACTACATGATTACTTGATTTTATATCCGATGTTCACAAGATCAATTTTACATATAGTAACGCTTTAAACACACCTTAACAACTGTAAACATTCACCCGAAGCAATATTTAGTGTTTAGTAAATCGGTGACTAGAAAATCATATGTTTTAACTCCATAAAACACATTATTTTCATTGCTGCATTTTTCACGCAACGGCTGTTCGGGGTCACTTTTCCCCTTTTTAATCACATAATCTGACTTCGACTTTCAAATAAGAATTGTAATATGCGAAACAACCTTTTCAACGATATAAGGCTCATTGTCTAACTCCTAATAACGAATGAGATACGGCCTTTACAAGATGACTATCTAGGGCTGTCAAAAGTGACGAATTTACTAACTTTTCATGCTGTTTTGACCCACTAAATCTCATAACCAGCCTCTTGTAACCAAATATGAAATGTAATATGTGAAACAACCTTTCCAACGATATAAGGCTCGTTGTCTAACTTCTAATAACGAATGAGATACGGCCTTTACAAGATTACTATCTAGGGCTGTCAAAAGTGACGAATTTACTAACTTTTCATGCTGTTTTGACCCACTAAATCTCATAACCAGCCTCTTGTGACCAAATATGAAATGTAATATGCGAAACAACCTTTCTAAGGATATAAGGCTCGTTGTCTAACTCCTAATAACGAATGAGATACGGCCTTTACAAGATGACTATCTATGGCTGTCAAAAGTGACGAATTTACTAACTTTTTAACACAAACTTGAATCAATTCAAGTTTCATGTAGGCATTTTATCAAACACTTGATGGGTTTCACATTAATAGAATATTTTGTACAAGTATCTTATGTTCATCTTCCTATTCTTGCCTATAAAAATTCAAATACTATTGAAATCGACCTAAAATCACACCATACTCAAACTATCAAACAAACATTCATCGCATACAACATGCTACATAAATTTTTGAACAAGAATTCGACATAGGTGTTATACCCATGTCGCTACTTTCGTTAGCCCAAGTGGGTTTCATCTTCAAACCTCAATTAACACCAAAATCTTGATAAATTCACAGTCCATATGATAATTCTAACATATATTCGTGCTCGATTTCATAAAATTTCAAGAATTGATCATAACCTAATTCATACAAAAATCATCAAATCCAAAATTACCACTTACCATGTGTTTTACAGAGTTGAACAATCAAGAATCTTGTTCATGCAAGTTCGATTTCAGCCAGAATCCATCCAATTTGGTCGATTAGGGTTTGAGAAGGGTTTCCCCCTTCTTTCTCTTCTCTGGTCGAACACCCACCTACGCCCAGGTGTGGGTGTGGGGTTTTTAATTTTATTTTTTTATATTTTATCTTTTCACTCATTCAAAACTAACCCCTCATGTTTGTCACTTAATCATAATTGACCTAATTTCATTTCCTTTCTTGTTTTGCTAGGCATTTAACTAGGTTTAATAACCTAGTTATTACATTTCCTTCTTTTAAACGCGTTAACATACTGGCAACTAAGTAATTCGAATTTTGGGGCATTACATGTGTCGTGTGTACACCCGATTGATCTAGGATTCTGTAATGCATGTCGGCTTTGCCCGACTCAGTCATTGGAATTCTGTCTCGAGTTGTACGGTTAATGTTATTTGGGTTATTTTACTAACACGTGTGCATTGTTTAATTTTAATAGATTATAACCAGGACATACAACATGAAGCTTTAGTTTTACCTAAGTAAACAATGTGAGTACATCTGCTTTTAACACATTTTTGTAAATTACTTTTATGAGTCAAAATACTTTACCAAAACCTCAAATGTTTTAAATAACACTTAACAGTGATTGAGTATTTGCGATTCTACAATTATTGCCGGTATGTTGGGGTTTTTTATACATTACTTGAAACTCGTTACTATTAGAATAGTAGCGTGACCAACCAGTCAGGAAAGACAGTACCAGGAAAAAGGGTAATTGGATAGATATAAGCAAATGTAATTGCGGATGCCCTCAATACTGTAAAAGTGATAAAACTGTTTTGATTAAACTGGGATGCACTCGCCAGTATTTTTTGCTGATAAAATGTTTTAAAAACGTGTTTCAGGTAACAAAATGTGAAAGCCATTAGAAGCTAGCTGGAGAGCACTAAAGGCTTGGAAAAGTGGCAATAAAAGTTACCTAAACAACAAGAAACTTTTGTTTTTAATAATTTAGGTTTATCCCTACAAATGTATTGTCAAATGAACTTGGGTTTTTATCCCAAAACATTATTATTATAAAAGTTGGTGGTTTACTCTGATAAAAATATTTCCTAACTACGGTCCTGATGTATTCCATTGCCAAATTAATAAACACCGATACCACCCATCTGGATCTCGCGGCGCCCGCTCTCGGGATAGGGGTCGGGGGCTGCAACATTTTCCTTTCGAAATTGCAGACCTACCTAGACACGTGGCAGACCTATGCCAAGTCAACCATCCCAGCGACACGTGGAAGGGAGAAGGGAACCGTGCGCGATGCGCAGGATGTGTCCAATGTGTGTATATATTCAGCAGTGTGGGGCTTGCTCAATTCGATTGTTTAAAACGTCGTCTTACTTCTTGTATCTCCGTTTCTTTCAACTAAGTCCCTAAAATCCCGAAACTCTGCCTTGTTATCAGGGTAATAACTCTAATCACTAACACGATACTATATCCGATCGATTGAAACCAATCCAATGGATGTTTAAGTGTTGTCGGTACCCGGCTATACTTTGTCATTCGTTGTGGGTTTGATCTCGTGATTTTCATTAAAGTTGAATTGGATTAATACGCTAATACGAGTTCCATTGTATCTAGAAATTAGAACTCATAACCAGGGGGCTGCTAAACCAGAATACTTAGCGATTAAGTAAACTTAGTGGTTAAGATAACTTAACAATTAAGAAAACTTAGTGGCTAAGAAAACTTAATGATTAAGTAAACTTAGCGGTTAGGAAAACTTAATGGTTAAGAAAAATTAGCGGTTAAGAAAACTTAATGGTTAAGAAAACTTAGCGGTTAAGAAAACTTAGCGGTTAAGAAAACTTAGCGGTTGAGAAAACTTAATAGCTAAGAAAACTTAACAGGAAAGGAAACTTAATAGCTAAGTAAGTTAATAAGTTAAACAATTAAGTAAGTTATTTTATTAATCGGTTAAGTTAATTAAAGTAAATTAATTAGTTAAACAGCTAAGATATATATATATATATATATATATATATATATATATATATGAGGTAGATAACATATAAGGAATGTATATGGCGAATATAATATCTAAGGAAGGTTTTATCTGGTGAAGGTATATATGTAAATTTCCTAGAAAATGTATAAGAAACTCCTAGAAAAGTATATGTAAATTTCCTAGAAAATGTATAGGAAACTTCCTAGAAAAGTATATGTAATTTCCTAGAAAATGTATAGGAAACTTCCTTGAAAAGTATATGTAATTTCCTAGAAAGTATATAGGAAACTTGCTAGAAATGCATACTCCTTATCTATAAATAGGAGCATAGGACTTCATTCTTTCTTGCTCATTTCTTCTCTTCTTCTCTCTATATGTTGGTGTTCTAACCAATAATCACCGATACGATATTCTGTCCGACCGATCCGAGAACTAACTAACAAATGCTAAATTGCTGACTGTATAAAACTATACTTTGTTGACTTACGTTATGGTTCTGATCTCGTGACCATCATTTGGTTTGATCTGGTTTTACACTAATACGTATTCTACTCTGTTAAACTATATGTTTAACTATCCAAAAGTTCAAAACTATAACCTTACTATCAAACAAGATGTTTAATCATCAGAAGATTCAGAACTATAAAAGTAGATGCTTAGTTATCAGAAGACTTAGAATCAGGAGGCTTGTTTAATCAAGACTATATGCAACAAGGTGAGTCATCCTCCTTTTCTCACAGTTTGTGAGTCATTTTTCTTTTTATCAAATTGCTTTCAAAACCCTACTTATTTTCACAGTTGTAATTACAGTGATTAAGTCTTTGTATTCTGCAATTACTGCCGATATGTGGGGTTTTGTATACACTACTTGATAAGCTTCACTATTGGACAACGGGTTAGCCAATGTGTGATATGACCATAGTCACAGATCCAGTCGAGTGACAAATACCGATTTGGGGTAATTGGTTGATATAAACATTGTAATCTCTCTTAATACTGTAAATTATAACAAATGTATTTTTGTAAAACTGAATGAACTCACCAGTATTTCCTGTTGATCAAATGTTTTTAAAACGCGTTTCAGGTGATTACAATATATTGGAATAAGAGTTGTGATACGGCACCGAAAGGCCTAAAGAAGTGGCTTATTTTATCAATTAAACTAAATTGGAATAAGATGTTAACCTGTAGGGGGAGAGGGTTGAGCAGGGGAAGCAAGTGGCCGTGGTTCATTAGCGCCTGCAATTTCACCACGGAATATGTTAAAAAATAATCCAAATTTTCAGTTTAAATTGCAGCATCAAAATCAAACTTACCTCAGATCATACTTGTTTAACTTAAGAGTATTCACAGTTATCCCAAGGTTTAAAAGAACGGAAACGAGTTTCGAGGCGTTTTCCCTTCGCCTCACTAGGCGTAAGGCCGAAGCTGTATTAATATATATATATATATATATATATATATATATATATATATATATATATATATATATATATATATATATACTATAAAAATAAGGATATTAACGTCATCATTAGATTCATTAAAATCATCAAAAACACACATAAAAAAGTCATGAAATGCTTGAAATTGACACAAAAGGTCAAAAACATCAAAAACAACTAACAAAATCCCCTGATGCGCACCTAAGGCACAACCTTCTAGCGCCTCAGCCCCTCTAAGGCGTATTAACACTAAAAACCCCATCAGAGTCATTTTTTTGGCCGATTCACCTCAAGGCACGCCTTGATGTGCACGCCTCAAGCGTGTTTTAAACCATGGGTTATCCTTATCTTTAAAATTTAGCAAAAAGAAACCACAGAACTACTCTCTATTCTTCTAGCTTCACAAATATTTTATAATAATTTAATACCTGAATGCTTGATAAACATTCAATTCACACAATACAGTCTTTGAAAGAAGTGACAAGTCTTTACAAATTCAACCGTATATATTTTAATCATTATAAAACTATGAGCATCCAAGTAAATATTGCCAAACAAAAAACAACACCGCCAATCCGCCATCTACGACAGTTATTCCTTTTCAATTACACTCTTGCCTACGTACCGTTATACAGTTAATGATTTAATTACAGTTAACAATTCCAAATCCCCAAATCAATCAACCTCCCAAAACCCTAACCTAAAATCGTCTTCGCAAATAAAACTGTATTGAAAACAAACTAAGCAAAAAAGAATAGAACCTGATAGGATGGCGCCGCTGGTGCCCACTGAACAACGATCAGACAGCGTAGTTAGTTTGCCTACGTCGATAGGGAAGTCAATAATGACGGAGCATACAGCGGCAACGTCAAGATTGAAAACCTCGTCGTAGATTCTGCAACATGAGGCCGGTGGTTCACCAGGTTTGGGGAAAGCCGTAAAGAAATGGATACAGGGAGAAAACCACACCATAGCCGGTGATGGTGTCTCCACGGCGGCGATAGCCGCCTGGAAACACAGTAGTAAGGCGGTTAGTAGGGTTGTTGAGGTGGTTACGGCGGAGGGTAGACGATACATGAGACGGTTAAAAGTTCGAAATTGTTGGTTTGGTAAATGTGAATACATGTAAGCTTGTGTGTATATAAATGCTAGTTTTTTTTGCCCAGCCCGTGTTCCGTGCAGTGCTCGTACGTCTATGGTTTGGTTACTTGTATATACTGCTCATAACACGATCTTAAAAGATTACATCAAGTCAATCAATTAAAACAAGGCACTACCATAGTTTTTTCAGAAAAAAAAAACTAAAACGATGGAATGACTGTAATTTTACACTGGGGGCAAAATCGTAGTTTGACAGAAAAAAACAAAAACGAATGTAAAACTGTAAATTTGAACTGAGGGCAAAATCGTAATTTTGCTGGGAGAGATAAAAACAAAAAAATGGCGAAATTGTAAATTTAAACGTGGCAAAAGTCGTAATTTGACTGGACCAATGGGGAAGTGTCAGGCAGCTGTCTGACACTATTCCCCTCCATATGATTTGTAATATAGTTATTGCGCCACCCGCGTTACGGGGCAACAAGCCGAATATTTCTATCTCATAACATATATGTTTGTTTTTCGGTTACTTGTACCCACTACTCATAACATGTTCTAAAAAAAGTCAATAAATTAAAACAAAACGCTACCAAACTTTTGCAAAAGACAAATAAAAAGAAACTAAAACAATGTAAAGACTATATTTTTAAACTGGGGCAAGATTGTAATTGATCAAGACAAATGAGCGTGTGACAGGCAGCCGCCTAGCACGAATAAAATTACACCGAGTCTACCAACTAAAACAAAACACTACCATAGTTTTGTCAAAAAAAAAAAAAAAACTAAAACGATGGCATGACTGTAATTTTACACTCGGGGCAAATTCATAATTTGAAAGGAAAAAAACAAACGATGGAAAAACTGTAAATTTGAACTGAGGGCAAAATCGTAATTGGCTAGGAGGAAAAAAACCAATGGTAAGACTATAAATTTAATAGGGGCAAAATCGTAATTTGACTGCACCAATGGGGAAGTGCCAGAGTCTCTGGCAGTATTTAAAAGAAAAAAGAATAATGGATTTTAATAATCCAAACTATTAGGCGTTGGCCGACAACCGTTCCAACTTTAAAAATAACCCGTGGTGGTCCCACCTTTCACATATTGTAAACTAATGGACCTTTACTAACATAACCTTAATTTCCTTTTGTCCCCTTATCGTTTTCGATTTAGTAAAGGTCTATTGGTTTACAATATATGAAAAGGTGGGACCACCACTGGTTATTTTTGAAGTTGAGACTGTTGCCGGCCAATGGCTAATAGTTAGGATTATTGAAATCCATTATTCCAAAAAAAAACCTAAAATGATGACATGGCTGTAATTTTATACTAGGGGCAAATTCGTAATTTGATAGAAAAAAACAAAACCGATAGCAAAACTATAAATTTGAACTGAGTGCAAAATCGTAATTTGTTTGGGAGGAATAAAAACAAAACGAATGGCAAAACAGTAAATTTAAACGGGGCCAAATCATAATTGGCTGGACCAATGGGGAAGTGTGACACAACTCAAAAAAAAAAAAAAAAAACTAAAACGATGGCATGACTGTAATTTTACACTAGGGGAAAATTCGTAATTTGATAGGAAAAAATGAAAACGATGGCAAAACTATAAATTTGAACTGAGGGCAAAATCGTAATTTGGCTTTGGCTGAAAGGAGAAAAAAAACAAAACCAATTGTAAAACCGTAATTTAAACGGGGCAAAATCGTAATTTGGGTGGACCAATGGGGAAGAACTGCCTGGCACTATTCCCCTCCATGGGAATTGTATGATATATAAATATAAAAATGTTGTAAATGAACCGAACGTTCCGTTCGGTGGGAAGTTCGTTTGCGTTCATTTGTTAAATAAACGAACGAACATGAACAAGAAATTTCGTTCAATTAGTTAAATTAGTTAAATGAACGAACATGAACAAAGGTCTCATTCGTTCAATTGTGTTTGTGAACGTTCGGTAAGGTGTTCGTGAACATGTTTGTGAACATTCATTCATTTACCTTCGTTTATTTTCATTTGTTTATATTTTAATTAACGATTTTTTGTACTTTCATATCTTTTATCTATACTTTTTATATTATTTAATTTTTATTTGTTTATTCTATTACCTAACAATTAAACTTGGAAACTCTATTTCCGCCTTGTTTATGCATAATTCCCCTTTCATTTCTCATTATTTACATTGACGAATATGATCGACCTCCATTACACATTTAGGGCTTCAAGTTCTAGTGCTACTATATGGGCCATCTATCTTTAGCCTTTCTCGTGTTCGCCTAAGTTATTTGTGTCCGTGAACATGCTCATTTTCTTAACGAACGAACGAACGAACATGAAAATAAAATCACATTCGGTAGGCGTTCATAAACCGTTCGTGAACACATTCATTTCCTTAACGAACGAAAACGAACTAGACGTTGCCGTGTTCATTCGGTTTGTTTACAAGAAAGGGGTGACGAAAGGGATACACGGAGAAAATGACACCATAGCACAAGACGGTGACGGTGATAGTGCTGGTGTTTCCGTAGCGGCGATAGCCACCGGGAAACACAGCAGTAGGGTGGTTATGGTGGTTACGTTGGAGAGAAGACGATGCATGAGACGGTTAAAGTTCGAAATTGTCAATTAGGTGAATGTGAAATCGTGTAAGCTCGTATATATATTTGAGTTAAATGCCTCATGTCCATGTAGTTTGCAATTTTTGAAGAGTTGTCCATCGACTTAAATAATTACATAGGTGATCCTAGTGATTACAATTTTCAAATTTTGGATGATCCTTATCACTAACCTATGATAGATTTCCCAGTTAAGTGTGTGTGAAATTACTAGATTGTCCTTAAACTAGAAAGCAAAAACACTTAAAAATATTAAAAGAAACCAATGGGGGCGATTTATTTTTCAGATGAGGGTTACCGTACAAGAGGCATTTGGTGTACGAAGTGTACGCGACATCCACGTCCATTGATTCCCTAAGATCAATGACTAAAAATAAAGCAGTGAAAATTACGTAATCTAAGGGTATGTTTGGCTAAGCTTATTTAAGTTAAAAAGGACTTTTTATGAAAAGGATTTATTGACTTATAACTTTTTGAAATGGAGTTTTTAAAAAAGTGTTTGGATTAGCTTACGGGGTGGGAAAAGCCAATAAGTCAATAATTTGTTTTTTGAAAAGTGTTTGCCTTAGCTTATTGATGTAAAATGACTAAAAGTGTTTGAAAAGATATAAGCTCCTCAAAAAAGTCACAACATCCTAACTTCTCAAAAATGACTTTTTCTCCTATACAAAAAGTCATTTTGAAAAGTCCTTTTGGGTTTGCCAAACACTAAATCTCCTTATTAGCTTTTTGTAAAAGTCATTAAGTTATAAGTTGGGGTGGAAAAGCTTAGCCAAACATGCCCTAATTGCTTCTACAATTGAAAAAACAAACAGAAAAAGGGTATCATAGTCTTTCCTCCTGAAACTACTCCCCACTTGATTTTTCAAACGACTATAACTATTTCATATGATAATATTTAGTTAAAGGCTTTTACAATTGAAAAAAAAAACATATAGGAAAAGGGTATCATGCCCCCCTAAACTACTCCCCACTTGATTTTTCAAACGGCTATAACTTTTTCATACGATAATATTTTGTTAAAAAAATTACACCATATTAACGAGTATTTCATTCTCTTTAATTTGAATATATGTCAGTGTTATAGTTTTCTTAATTTAAAAATAAATTACAAGCTATAAAGTTACGTGATTATATTACGTTATGTGATTATGTTCTAGTATGTAACTAGAACATAATCAACGAATACCTAAATCGCGTACCAAATGTGCAATCAGTAACAAATTCTCAAAGTAACACTGCATCTATAGTCACATACTAAAATGATCAATGAATACCTAAATCACGTACCAGATACTAAAATATATACCTAAATTTAGTATCACGTACCATGTGTGCAAAAGCAATAACAAATACTCAATGTAATAATCATGTACCATGTGTGCAATACAATAACAAATGCTCAATGTAATAATCACGTACCATGTATGCAAGCAGTAACAAATGCTCAAAGTAACACTACATCTATAATCACGTAACAACTTATATTACATATCTAATCACGTAATAGCATAAAACACAATTAAGTTCTCATTATATTGAATGTATAATCACGTAGTAAGCATAAGTTTAGTAAAAAAACATTATACAATCAAAAAAACTATAATAACGTAATTACGTACTAATACATAATCACGTGGCATTACACTTGTTACTGATAGTACGTGCTTATAGATGTAGAGTGACACTGAGCATTTGTTATTGCTTTCACATATGGTACGTAATTACGTACTAGAACATAATCACGTAACATTACACAAATCACGTAAC